>NW_017732402.1:327935-353581 GCF_001890085.2 Hipposideros armiger | reverse complement strand
CCACTCGGCCGGCCCTGACACCTTCAGTTTTTAATTTCATCACTCAGCATTATAGAAATTTAGCAACTTGCCTAGGGCCATGTGACTAATCTATGAAAGAACAAAGAACTCAGAAATTCTTGATTTTTACTTTATAACCCAGAATTATAGGCCACCCAGTCTCTGAAAATATATAAACATCAAGAGAAGCAATTAAAATATCAGAAACCAAAAGAAAATAATAAATAAAATCGGTATGGGTTCATGAATTAGGCAGGCTTCCATTTCTAAATGCCATTATTTATTCATAACTAAATTTTCTTTTAGTTGACTTTGTGGTAACTTTACATTTAGAATCTGGGGACTGAAAGTAACCATGGAGGTCACTTACTCTATTCCCCAACCCCACAAGCTGGCATTTAATCACTACTGTCCGATTGATGTCTGCCTTTTGCATGACTGCCAAAAGAGATCCCTGGCCTCTCAGTTGGAAATTCAGACTTGTCTTGTGTACAGGGATTTCTTATCTATCACCTATATTATTCTTATGTCTTTAGAATTAGAGATGAATGGGCCATGATCCAACTCTTTTCACAATGGCATTAATATTTTCAAAGTAAATCTCAATACTTTGCTCTTCTATACTTTAAGAAACCTGGCAGTGTTCCTCCCGGACTGTCCTCCCCGCTTGTCAGTCCAGTTTCTATTTGAATTTTTAAGAATGTGATGCTGGTGATTGTCTTTGTACTTTGCCCTTTTTTAACTTTTCCTTAGCTTCATGGCATGAAAGTAAAATGTCACTTAGTAGGATTAAGTTACGGATCTAGGCACTGTTGGGTAGTGCCACTTCTACCTACAAGGGACCCGCTATCTGTAATGTTTGCACATCACTGCCTTAGAATCACCTGCAACTGACCTAGTAACAGATTGATGGCTAGGAGATAAAAATAGACACAAGGACAAAAACAGTTCTGTTTTCTGCTTTAAGCAAGCCAATATCTTGTCTTTGGCGGTAAAACTGTAAAAATGCCAAGAGAGTTTTATTTTATTTTATTTCTTCCTTATCTAGCAAGCTGATCTTTAGCTCTTACAAAAATTTGCCCCAGGACAGAAAGGCTGGCTGACTTTCTTATAATTTCTTTCAGTAAGAGAATGCCAGAAAATGTGTTAGTTTGGTTCAGGTTGTTGGATTTGCTACAGGAAAAATCAGACCACACCACAAAGATTTATCAGATAATTATGTTTTATTTAACCACAAACTAACAACTGAGGATTTATAAAGCATTTAAGTCTTATGGAGAAAAAAAAAACAACAAAAAAAACTGAAATTCTGAATTTTTTAAAAAATCATATTTACATTTCTAACTGAATAAATAATTACCTTCTCCATTTCTGAATCTGCAAGGCTCAGTAGAATGTGCAATGGGCCAAGGAAGATGCATTGCTTCAAGGAAAGGGTCATAATTACAGTTCC
Organism: Hipposideros armiger; assembly: GCF_001890085.2. Lineage (NCBI taxonomy): Eukaryota > Metazoa > Chordata > Mammalia > Chiroptera > Hipposideridae > Hipposideros > Hipposideros armiger. The sequence goes on along the minus strand of NW_017732402.1, from coordinate 352,128 downwards.
GCTATGGATTTACTCAGACAAATAACTTACATTTGATTTGCCTCCGTTTACTTACATGTAAACTGTGATTAGCTGGTCTCCTTGCCTGATACTTAAACATAACTTCTTTTATAAAAGGTGTAAATTATTTAAAAAAAAGAATGGAGGTAAATATCTTCATCAACTAATGTATTTTTTTTCTGAAAATAATATGTTCTGCCAAAAGAACAGTATTTTGGGCAAATTAGAGGTATAACTGTAGCATGGTTAAACATTTTATCTTTGGGAAATGTACCCTTTGGTGTCATATACATTTGAGTGTCTATCACAGCTTTAATTTATGTATCTATCACATATTATTGGAGTATTTTTGTTTGTTGTCATTCCTTTGTTAATTAATTAGGGCTAGAACTCAGTGAAAGTATCTCTCTCTCTCTTCCTCCCTCCCGCTCCCTCCCTTCCTCTCTCCCTCTCCCCCACTACCCTCCATTTTCCAGTTCCTTAAACAATGATTTCTTAGGCATGGTGAAATATTCTTGAAAATACTTGGTGTGTATTGTTTGTGTGGTTTTAGAACAAAAATAATTCTGTAAATAGGATAATATAAAACACTAACCTAATACACAATGATAATCTTTTCCATTTAGGTCTTAAAGATGCATCTTTATATGTGACCCCTACTTAGCATTAGAGAATAGTCTTTATATGGTTTCTAATGTCAAAAAGCTTACAGTTTTGAAGAGAGAATATTTTTTACATGATTAGATTAGTACTTTTACAGATATTGGGGTATGTCCCTTATTACTTTCTTCCAGTTTCTGTTTTGTGATTAGACTTGGAAAATTTCACAGAGCCAAGTCCGTGGTTATGTATGCTACTTTAATCATGCTACTTCTTTGGTGCATGCGTTTATTGGAAAGATTTGGGGCCATTCATCCTCATTTCTGGAAGACGTGAATATATATTTCTCTCAAATCACTATTTATTAAAGCCTTCTTTCTAAACCTCACATCTGTTAACCTCTGAACTATACAAATGGACATGCTCTAAACTAGCGAGATAATAATGAAGTTAATGACTCTGTAACTATTATCTGCAGATAAATGAATGTGGTAAATTGTGAATTATTAAATAAATATTTGTGAATTATTAAATAAATATTAGTGTAAGATTTAAATTGTCAAGCATATGCCTAATTTAGAATCTTTACTCTGAGAGGAATATTTTACAAAGTACTTCCCAAAGTTAAAATGTCTCTCCTTGAGGAAAATTTATCATCTTGAAACAGGTAGAAATTTCTAGTATTTTTTTTCTGTATCTATTTTGGATTAGATAGCTTTTTGTTGCTGATATAAAAGAAGCAGGAGATGAATAGAATCTTTATAAGGAAGAAAAACAGCTGAAATCAAAGAGTAAACGCCACACATCATTAAAGACTAGCTCAACATAAAAGGCAGATCTCTTCAAATGTCTTGAAAACATTAGCTGGTTGTCCCTGGGCTGTGCTCTTCAGTTACTGGTCACTGGCTCATGGTCACATCTGTTTTTCTGATTTTCTGATGGACTTTCTGCTCCACGTTGCTACATAAACCACCAGACTGCACCCTCAATCACATTTGGAAATGCTTCCTGAGATGTGGTTTTTGCAGTTAGGTCTTCCCCCCCCCCCCCCCTTCTCTGGCAGGCAGTTCAATCCCAGCTAATCTTATTTCTTTTTTCTTTCTTTTTTTTTGGTGCTAGAATAGATTTCTTGGATTCAACTCTCCTCATTGCTCCTGGTTAGTTTAAATTTAAATATAGTTGGCATTTATCAAGGAGGAAGTACTAAAGAAACCTTTGTTTAAGTTCCAAAGTCACTCTAAAGATCCTTTCTTATTTTGACTTAACTGCAATGCAGATGAAAGTAAGGTATGCATGACCTCTTGGTTTGATAAATTTTTAATCATTCATTGCTATTGTAGATTTTTTTAGAAAGCTTGAGAGATTAAACCTTTGCTGGCTATTGTTATTTATAAGGTATAATTTTTATAAAAGAAATAGATAGTGATCAATGATAAAAGTAATAGCTTTTAAAACTTTTATTATAGCTGCATGAGCATTTTATACAATGTTGTTATCTTTTGCCAATATTTCTATAAAGTAGAAATTAAAAAAATGGAAAGAATTTATTTATTTGGCAAAGTGCGAGAGAAGAATTTCACCATTTATTTATTAATCAACAAATATTTATTGAGTGCTCACTATTTGCAAGGCATTATTCAAGATACTTGGATTACATCAGTGGTGGAAAAAAGACAAAAAAGACCACATGCTCTGATGGAATTTATATTCTACACCATATTCAGGGTGGGGAAGATCAATATGAAATCATATACATAATAAAATCATTTGGTATGTTTGAAGGTAATAAGTGCATGGGGAAAAACTAGAGCAGCCTTGAGGAACCCTGATGGAGGCTTCCGTGGCAATTTTGATCAGTGTGGTCAATGTGGGCCTGGCTGAGCAGGTGACATGTGATCAGAAGGTAAGCAACTATGAAGGCCTGGCCTTGGGATCACATTTGGAATGTTTAAGAACCATCAACAAGACCACTGAGGCTGGAGTGGAGTGACTTAGGGGGAGGAGTAAGGAGGATACCAAAAAGGTAACAGGACCAAAACTCATAGAACCTTATAATTCATGTGAGATGATGGCTGTAGTTTCTAATGAAATGGGTTGCTGTTGCAGGGATTTGAGAGTAGCATAAAATAATGTAACATATGATCTGAAACAATTACTCTGGCTTTGTTGAGAAGTCTCTAGGATGTCGAGAGTTGAGCAAAGGAGTACATTTAAGATAATGGTAGCGAAGTGAAGTGGGCATATCTAAATCATAGTGTTGTACATATGAGATACAATATTTGAAAATATTGGTTTGTCAGAAAAGTCATAATGTATTTTTTCTATGTTTTTTGTCTCAAAAATGAGCCATGACTTTCCCAACAACCCAATAAAATTGTATTAAAATTGAAATTACTTGAATATGTCTTTATTTGTCCTATGATAATAAAACTAAAATTGAGTATATTTCCAAAAATTCAAAATGTAAATATGTTTATACATTTATAAAATAACATATGTATTTAAATTCTGTAAATCAGTATAAAATATATATAATAGTTCATTTTCTTTGCCTCAAGGTAAATTTGATGTAATGCCTATGGGATTCATTTGAAAAGTGTTAAGTATTGTTCATATCTGAAATCACTTATCAAAATATAGTTGAAAATAATTATTTGATGGCATACCAGCCTTTTTGTCAATATAACCTTAAGCATGAAGTATGGAATTAGTTATCTGATCTGATTAGACTTAAAGGTATAAATACCCTTTAGACAGTGGCAAAGGGAACACTAGTAGAGTCCATAGCATGTAATGACAAACAATTACTTATTTATCACTTATAATACCTGTAATTAATTCCCTACAGAATCAAGGCTTTGGGTGACCAACAAGTTGCTGCCATAGAATATTTAGAAAAAATAGGAATATTGTAGGCTTGGTGGTTGCTTGCCTCTAAGTGTGCTAGAGAACTTGGAGGAAGAAAATGATAAACTCAGGCCTTTAAATTCCCAGTTAAAGGCATGAGTAAGGAAGCAGAAGGATTCTAAGACTTCTTAAAAGAAAGCCTTATCTTCTATATCCACACATTTGAAGTTTCTGAAAAGTAGACTAGTGTAAGTTGCAAAACTACAGTATAAATTGCATTTTCAGTCTTACACTCTCTTTTATTCAAAAGTTAGGTCATTTACTGTGTAGCAGTGGGAGCCTGAAATTTGGGATGATGATATATTTAAAGATTTAAATGAAGCTGAAGAGCTTAAGCCCTTAAATTCTTCTGAGCTTCCTTGGTCAGTAAAAGTAAACCATCCTCTCCTTGCCTGAAAAGTTGGTAAATGGCTCCTTTAAGACAGTTTTTTTTTTTTTTTAGATTTCCAAAGTTTTATTTTTTAATTAATTAACTTTATTTTTATTAGTTTCAGGTGTACAAAGCAATGTAATAGAAATTAAACCCCTCATAAAGTGATAACCCACCCCCAAGCTACTACCCTCTGACATCTTATATAGCTGTTATAATTCCATCGGCTATCTTCCCTATGTTGTACTCCACATCCCGTGATTATATATACCTGCATATTTAGTTATAATTGACATTCAATATTATTCTGCTTCAGCTTCAGGTGTATAGCCCATTGGTCAGGCATCTTCACAGTCTATGACATGATCCCCCTGATAAGTCCAGTGCCCAACTGGCACCTTACATGATCTTTACAACATGGTTGATTATATTCCCCACACTGTATTAAGTATCAATTTATATTTCTTAGTGCTGTCACCTTTTTTCACCCTGCCCCCAACCCCATTTCCATCTATCATCCTGATATATCTAGTACCTATCTGGTACCATACATAGTTATTACAGTATTATTGACTATATTTCTTATGCTGTACCTTACATCCCCATGACTACTGTATAACAACAAATTTGTGCTTTTTAATCCCTCCCCTTTCACCCATCCTTAACCCCCCTCTTATCTTAAAAAAATTCCTCTAAGATTCCTTGTAATACTGGTTCAGTGGTGATGAACTCCTTCAGCTTTTTCTTGTCTGGGAACCTCCTTATCTGTCCTTCAATTCCAAATGACAGCCTTGCTGCATAGAGCAATCTTGGTTGTATGTTGTTGCTTTTCATCACGTGGAATATTTCTTGCCACTCCTTTATTGCCTGCAAAGTTTCTGTTGAGAAATCAGATGCCAGTCTTATGGGGGCTCCCTTGTATCTCTTGCTGCTTTTAAGATTCTCTCTTTGTTTTTAACCTTTGGCTTTTTAATTATGATGTGTCTTGGTGTGGGCTTCTTGGGGTTTACCTTGTTTGGGACTCTGCACTTCCTGGGCTTGTGTGTCCATTTCCTTCACCAGGTTAGGGAAGTTTTCTGTCATTATTTCTTCAAATATGTTTTCAATTCCTTGCTTTCTCTCTTCTCCTTCTGGTACCACTATAATGTGAATGTTGGTAAGCTTGATATTGTCCTGGAGGCCCCTTAAACACTCCTCAATTTTTTGGATTCTTTTTTCTTTTTGCTGTTCTGGTTGGATGTTTTCTGCTCCCTTATCTTCTATATCGCTTGCTGGATCCTCTGCCTCATCTAATCTACTGTTGATTCCCTGTAGCATATTCTTCATTTCCATTAATGTATCCTTTATTTCTGACTGGTTCTTTTTTATGGCTTCCATCTCCTTTTTTATGCTTCCAATCGCTCTGTTGAAGTTCTCCCTGAGATCATTGAGTATTCTTGTAACCAGTGTTCAGAACTCTGCATCTGATAGATTGCTTATCTCCATTTCAATTAGTTCTTTTTCTGAAGCTTCATTCTGTTCTTTTATTTGGCACATGTTTCTTTATCTCCCCATTTTGGCCACCTCCCTGTATTTGTTTCTATGTATTAGGTAGGGTTGATGTCTTCCAGTCTTAGTAGAATGGCCTTATGTAGTAGGTGTGCTGTGGAATTCAGTGGTGCAGTCTTTCTGGCCACCTGAGCCACGTGCTCCAGGTGTGTCCCTTGTGTGGGGCCAGGTCTCAAATCGCCAGGGCGGAACAAACTAAATGGCAGAGAATCAGAAATGGCAGCCACCTGTGTTTTCTCACTATAAGGGGAGTGTTCAACAAAAAAAATAATGGCCTCTGCCAGCTCCTTCTTTCAGGAGAAAGCCTCCTCTCCAGACCCCATCTCAAACCAGATAACTCAATTCCCCACCATTTGTTCCTGCCACCTTTTCAGCTGCTGCCCCAGCACTGGAGCTCAGAGCAAGTGATTCCATTGGTGGGTAAGTCCACGTGCAGTCCCTTTAACAGGAGCGCCTGTGAGTGCAACTGCATTCAGTCTCACTCAGTCACAATCTCCACTAGTTTTCACAACCAAAAATTATGGGGACTCCTCTCCCTGGCACTGGAACCCTGGGCCTGGTTGGGGCTGGTATCTCTCACTACTTTATGGGATGGAGGACCTCCACAGCCAACATATACCTCCCAATCTTTAATGGTCACACGCGGGTGTGGGACCAGCCAGTGCCATGTCTCTGACCTTCCTACCAGTCTGGAGGTGGCTTCTGCATGTCCTTAGTTGAAAGGCTTCAGTTCAGCTTGATTTTATGTGATTCTCAATAAGGGTTGTTTTGTAGATGAGTTGTGATTCTGATGTGTTGTGACAGAAGGTAAACACAGCGTTTACCTACTGCGCTATCTTGGTTGTCTCCCTAAGATGGTTTCTTTTCAGGGGAATGCTGATCTTCCTGAAGACCTGTCCCCATCCCTTTTCATTGCTCCTAGACTTAAAACCAAATTCAAGTCCCAGAAAACCCCAATATGTCAGGCTGTAAGTGAGAACTATGAGATGTCAACACAGACACAAAAGAATAGCAAGATGTTGCTAAATTTGCCTAAAGCAGAATGGCTAATTGAAGTGGAAGCTACTGGTTGACAATACATTGCCAATGCATGATGGAATAATGTTCTCTAGAGTGGGTATATCTTCTGACTCACCTACCAGGTCTGATAGGCTTCTTCTCAAGAAAAAGTTCCCTCAAGAAAAACACCTCCTTCAAAAGATGAGGAAATGTCAATTTGCCTGTGGTCAAATTCCAAAGGCAAAGATTAGTGAGGAATCATAGATCATTTATCAAGACTTTGCCTGAGAATTCCATCTCTTCCAGAAAAAGCTTTGGTGTGCTGTGTATCTCCCTCACCCTCAGCTAATGATTTAGGTTCCTTTCTCAACAAATTTTGAATTAATAGCCAGAGATGAAGATGATGAACCAATCAGCCCTTGCCCGTCCAAGATTGTGGTTCCAGTGGATAATGCACAGCAGTGGGAGGAATTCCTACCTCTGTCTGGATGAGAGGGTATAGCAGGCAGGTGCTTAGAGGAGAGACATGGACCTATGATCACCTCCCCAGTCTCCATATTACTTCCAGTTCTGCTTTCATCTCTATGACTTTACTGAATAAACTTAAAGCAGAAAGCACAACTATTCTAAGCCTATAAAGCTCCAGATTATTTATCTTTCATCTGGTTTGAACTTCTGCTCTCAGGAAGAAAGAACTTTTCTTAACAAAGTGGAGTTTTCTTTCCTTTATGCTTCCAGGCAGTCCTGCTTCAACTGCAATAGAAATAAGACTTTAATGAAGGCCACAGAGATAAACTGTAGTACAAGAAACTCTAGTATTTTTCTCTATTTCCAGACTTTATATTCATAGTTTGAGTCTCATACAGTTGTTTTGCATCGATAAAATAAAAAGCCACATTCCTAGCTAGGGAAGAACCACCCTCATTTATCTCCATCCAACACTACATTTTAGCATCTGAGCTTTAATATTGGTCCTCTTTTACCCTGCGTTTTATACTCTCCACCCATTCTTTACTCCAGCCATGTTTTAGCAAACACTTTGTGCAGATGTAAGATGGCAGCATCTCATATGCAACACACTTCATGTTTCTGACTTTTGGCATGGATCTCCATGATAAAAACTATCTTGCAATCATGCCCGTGGAACCTGGAAATGTAAGAGAACTAACACATCCTGGAGAAATCTCTTTAGTAATGAGGATGAGAGATGGAGAAGAGTGTGTCCCTTTTTTAATCCCCAGGATGCATCAGGCATAGCTGGATTCACAGGCTTACATAATTTCATGAGGATTTTAGCTCCATGGCTCTGCTCTGCTTCCATCTAAGTCTTTTCATTCAGGTAGACAATTCTCACGCAGTATCAAGAATACCACCAGCAACTCTTAGTTTGTCTTTTCTCATCTAAGGGAAACTCATTAGAAAAACAAAAACAAAAAGGACACATCCTTCTTTATCAGGAGTTTCACCAAAAATCCCAGTTGTGTTGAAATTGTTGGGTTTACATCACATCACAGGCTCATGTTAGTCACTGGCCAGGGTATGGAAGGCTTTGATCCCTGGAGCGATTGAGGGGAGAAGAGAGAGAGGTGTGGTTCCCCAAAGAAAGTTCCATTTACCACTCCAAAATAACAATGGATGTGTAATATGCATTGTTTCTTTTTGTCCTCCTCCATTTTTTGCTCTCTCTCTGTCTGCTATTTTAGCAATATATATTTTTGTAAATGATTTTATCACTATACTATAAATTGTCCTATTTGTGTATTATTTTTTGTCTTATAAAGGGCAAAGGAATATTTTTAAAAAGTAATAAAATAGAATATTGTAAAAGAATTAATATATTTGAGAAAAATAAAAATAAGGTAGAAAATTATAATGAATCCAGGAGTTAGAATGGAAACCCTAAACTCATATTAGAGGGCATGTATAAATTTGATGCTAAGATTTCTAGTGGTCATTATGATCAAATAAATGAAATTAGGGAGGAAAATATGTGGTTTCCAAGTAACCAAAGCAAAAAATTTGTTCAGAAAAGCTTTCCTTCAGTGGCCCTACCAAGAAAATCCTGTACCATTAATAACATACATTCACTCACTTTTTTATAGTAAATATACTGAAATGCTACATAGGATTGGTCCTAGTAAAGCCCTTCAGTATAAGCTCAGGGCATTATACTGAAATGTAATTAGAATACAGTTCTATGGATGCTAATATACAGGAATCTGGGCATGTGGTTCTTGAATAGCCTGACTTAATTCAGGAATAAAATGCCAAAAATGGAGAGCAGGTTTTCCCTAGGTTTTGTGCAATGGCCATTAGTCCCTAGTGACCCTCCCCATAAACAGGATAAACAAAAGGACACTCACACTTAATGACAGAGCTGTAAGGAATTTAGTAAGTGGCATTGGAAAAACTTGGCTTATTTTTATTTTTCTGGAGAAAAACCAAGTTGTATCAGTACCTACGTTATATACAAAGGGAAATTTTAAACGGTATAAATACCTGAATATGAAAAGTAAAATATAAAATCCAAGCAGAAAAGTTAAACAAAAATATTTGAATATATTAAATTTCAGACTTTTTTGTTAAAATTCATAAGAATCTAGGAGAAAATATTTGCAATGCTTAAAACAAAGAATTAATATCTAGAAAATATAAGAAATTTTTCAAATCAAAAGGAAGGCCCAGGAAATCCAAGTGAAATAGACAAAAGTTATAAATAAATAGTTCACACAGTAAGGCTGAAAAGATACTCTGCTGTATTATTAACCTACAAATTTAAACTTAATATGAGGATTCCATAAGATTATAATTAGACCTCAGAAAAATACCAAGTATTTTTAAATATGTATGAAATGGAAACTCTTGTGCTTCTGTGCACTGCTGGTAGAAGTTTAAATTGCTCCAGATAGCTGATGATGTTTAAAGAAACTAAGCACATGTTTTTAAATGAATATACCTCTGAACCAATAATTTCACTCTTTGTTATATAGTCATTGTTATATATTCCTTGTTATATATTGTTATATAGTCACTAGTCCATAATGGAGTTTTTTTGTTTGTTTGTTTGTTTGTTTGTTTGTTTTTAATGAAAAGGGGTGTTGGAGGTAAGGTATTTAGACCAAGACAACTAGATAATAAAGCTGGGGTGGCTGCACATCATGGTGTAGTATGAAATATTAGAAGCTGTAAACTTAATATGCATATACCAACCCCATGGATTGTGAAAAAGTGTTGAGTGGGACAAGTTAGGGGGAAAAAATCTTAACACAAGATCATTTATTTCAATGAAAAATAGATACATATATGAAAAACATCACTTAACATTTCTTATAGATATGCATTTGTCCAAGAGTGCATGGTAAAACAGAGTAGTATAACTGTCAGGGGAATGAGAGGAAAAATAAAGGTGGAAATTATGGCTCAAAGAGGAAAAATAATGAATAATGAAATACAATAAAAAATGAGTATATGTCCTGGCTGTTATTGCTATGTAATAAATCCTCCCCACATTTAGAGATAAATCGACAGCATATATTACACTCACAGATATGTAAGTTAGGAATTTAGAAAGGCTACACAGTGTCTATGGATTCAGCTTAGTAGGTTTCTAATGGCTAGAGACATAATCATCTGGGGCTAGGTGATCTATTTCCAAGATGATGTCTTTCCTCACATGTTTTGAATAAGAGAAGAGATGACTTAAGACTGGACCAACTGGAAGTGGTCATCAGAACACTGATACATGGCCTCTCTATGTGGCTAAGGCTTCTCCCAGCCTGATGGCTGGGGTCTGAGAGGAAGCATCCTAAGAGGATCTTTCAATGAATAGGTGTTCCAAGAGAACCAAGTGGAGACTGCATGGTCTCTAATGACCTAACCTTACTTCAGAAGCCACATAGTGTCAATTCTACCGTACTTCATTGGTAGAAGAAGTCACAACCCCACTCTGATATAAGAAGGAAAAATATAGACTCCATCTCTAAATATAAGGCGTGGCAAGAAAAGTATGTGGAATTAAAGAGATTGTTGAGGTCATCTTTGGAAAATACAATCTGTCACAATTGTATAATCATAGATGATAATGTTTCATGAACTATATAATATGTTTAATCAACTCTGCTCCTCAAGTTCACCCATCACGAAAAAAAAAAAAAAGAAAAGAAAAAAGAAAGAGAAATGAAATCTGACCTACATGGCAGGGTGGGGTGAAAGCTTCAGATTGAGCTTCAGCCCTTGAGCTGACAACTAAATTTAGCTGGAAAAGAGGGGAGAGTACTGCATGTAGAGGGGATAGAATATGTTAAGGCTGTGTAGTAAGAGGGAGTCATGGTTGTGACATACACTAGGAAATGGAACAAGATGAGTATGATTAGAGAACTGAGAGAGAGAGAGAGAGAGAGAGAGAGAGAGAGAGAGAGAGAGAGAGAGAGAGAGAGAGAGAGAGANGAGAGAGAGAGATTGAAAGAGAATTCAAGTAATTTAGGTCACAGGAAAAATGTTACTTCCTATTCTAAGAGGAAAAAGAAGCAATGGGAGATTTTAAAAAATAACAACAATGCATATTTTGATAAGATCCCTCTTTCTGTAGTATGGCAAATGAGGAAGAAAAAGCTGGTTCGGGGTGGTTTATAAATTCAGCCTCGACCGTGGATTTTGAATATCTAGGGTTCACAGTAGAGGGCTCAAGTGAAGTAACATTTTGGAGACTTTTGTGTAAGTATAGCTTGCTATGCGTTTAGAAGAATATTACCTGTGAAGATTATAAAGTTCAATTAAACCAATGTTTCCAAAAATATTTCATCATAGAATCTTATTTTTTGTATCACCTATAAAAATATAGGGAATAATTGAAATGAACAAATATTTTAAAACAATGTTTTAAAGAAGTAGGTGGACACATATGCTTCAGGAAACTCACCATAGTTTCTTTTGGTCCATCTTTTAAATTGCTTGGAAAGGCAATTTATCTGAGATTAAAAAAAAAAAAGGACAAGTATTTGGAATATAATTAATCTACAGTGGCTGGTACATTTGGGGTTGCATTTTAATCAACCAGTTAAGCTGGGATGAAGAGTGACATCATCTTGAGGAAGCTGAGCTACCTGATATAATATTTAAAACTGAGAATTGACACTTTTAATACCTTTAACGCTTTAACTAACGTATTCATAATATTCCTGAGTTAAGAAATAGTATGATTTTCACTTCCAAGACTAGAAAACAGACACACAGAAGTTATATTTATTACAAAAGTTTACCTGTAAGTGAAAAAGTTAGGATATACATTTAGGCTATACTACCTATATTAAAGAAAGCACAACATCTTCTTGAAAGGAAAACATGAAAGTGTTTATAAGAAACACTAACTAGTATTTTATATTGCTTTCCCCAAAAATAACAAGATGTACGTAATAAGATTTAATGAGATCTGAAAAATTAGAAAGCTGAAAAGCCTAATCACTTTAGATTAGCCCTGGAAAATTAATCAAGTAGAGTATTTCAGATGAATTTTCTCTGTCTCATTTGGAATGAGGTGTGGAAGGTAGGCAAATTGTGAATTATTTAGCTATGACACTATGAATAATGTCTGAGTGAAAGATAGCTAGACATGAGACTTGGAATGTGCTTCTTTAATCAATTTTTGACAGAATTGGAGCTTCTCATCTTTCTTCTAGCCAGGAATGCTGAGATTGGGTAGGGCATCATTATGTATCGGAATGCCTTATTTTTAGCACATTTCTTAGTAGAGATTTTTGGGAGGTCTTACATATTAGCAAGTGGGAGCTTAATGCTTTATGGTAATGTTCAGAAAAGAATTCAAAGTAAGTTTTAATTAGTTTTATAGATATTTAAGGAGACTCTATTTTATATTCTTTGCAAACATTTTAAAAATGGCATTTTATAATACACATAGATTTTTCTTGCTTGTATTAAAAACTAAAATTAAAATGCAAAATGGTAGATATTATTTGGGCATAAAAAATGCATAGGTCCACATATAGGAGTAGGTTTTTATGTCACAAGAGAAAATACATCCAAATGTTTTGATTAACTAATATAATTAAGAAAAAGTTCTTTAATTTTCTAGTTAATCGGAGATAATTTCTGGTACAAAGAAGGCCTATAAATTACTTGTTTTGTATAGATTTTAGCTCTATTTTTCTTTGACTTGTACACTATTAATTACATTCTTTAGCCTCCAGAGAGCTTCAATCATCAAACATTCTATCTGTAAGAAAAAAAAAAAAAAGCTCTGAAAGAGTCCTGATATTCAAATGCTCTGATTAGAGTACTTGGGACATCCAATTAGGTTGCTGGTCCACAGAGTTTAGCTTCTAGTGAGACTAAGAGCAGAATTATAAATAAAACTGAATTGTGAATATATTTTCTTTCCTTACCTCTCTTCTGTATGAAATATGTTTTGCATCACTTTCTCCAATGTGATTTGTATGGGAATGTAGATTTGTATGGGAATATAGATTTTTTTTTTCTTTTTTAAGATAACAAGTATTTACCTCTCCCCGTGAATGATAAGAAAGAACAGTGTGGAACAAACAAAAAGAAAAATGGGGATGTCTGGCTTAAGGATTCTCTGCTTCTTTCTACCTTATGTGCTATTACTCTATTAGTCATTTCTCCATAGAATTTGTGTGTTTGGAAGAAAAGGATCATAGTATAGTCCCAGGAAAACACTCTTAGAAATAACCATTGTCTCTGCCTCCAGCTAGTATTTAAGGTAAAACTTCAAGAAAAGCCCACAAAGATAATATGTATTTGGTCCAGCTCAGCAAGGTGAAAATCTGAATAGAATCGGAAATCAAGTACTGGAATGTAATAAAAAGCTCATTGCCTCAAGCATTATCTTCAATAAAAATACAAATTAAAATTGATTTTCATACTTTTAGCTAGCATAATAAATCTAAAACAATGGATTACATAAAACATTTACTAATAGATCATAAATCTCAAAATCACATTCTATACATTTCCTTTCCCAAACAAAATTCCACCGATCTATATCAAAACATTAAGATTCAGATGGTTTTCAAAACTGGCAAGTAAATAAACCTGTAACCACAGTGTTTCACTTGATTCCTAATCCTCTTATTCCTTAAATTACACGATGGACATGCTTTTCAGCTCACAATTGACCTGTCTTAACTTTTCTCCTGGATCTTGTAAAGTGGAAAGAATTCTGCTTCAGTAGTTAAGCTGTCTCGGTATCAAGTCACTGTTTTAAAAATCCTGCTTCATCCATCTGCCTGACTCTCTGGGTCCTACCTTGTTCCTTTGATTGAGCCCCTGCCCTAAGCCTCCCTTTGCTTAGCTCCACGCTAGTGTATTATGTCAATCCTTGACTTGACAATCTACTTTACTTGGTATACTTATTCCTCTGAGACTTGAATCTCACCCTTGGATCTTTAGAATTGTGTCCTCATTCTTTCTGTCCCATCACTGGGATCTCTCGATCGGCTGTTAGGCCCACTGATACTGTCCATCGCCTGTGTGGACCTCCAAAGCTTTCTAGGAGAATGTGAAGTTTCCTTGATCACCTGTTGAAAGTCTTGCTAGTTGTTTCTGGATGAATTTCCACCTAATATTTTCAGTTATTATTCCATCCAAACCCAGGCTCTGTATGCCCGTCTGGGCTGCCTGTGGTCTAATAAAATCATAGATCTGGATTCAATGTTTGGTGCCAATACTTAACAGGCGTTTGACTTGGCCAATTTGCTTGACGTCATTGATATTTGTTTCTTTTACCTTCAAAATGAGGATAGAAATAACAATCTATGATTTAATATCTAATTAATCTAGAGTTAGTTGTAGAGATATGGAAATTATATGTATAAATATATTGTATGAGTGAAGCACCAAATTTATGGGTAGGCATTGTCCCCAGCTCTTTATAAGAATAATAACAATCTAGGGGTTGCCATGATTTCCATTAAATTGACTTGCTAACATCTCAGAGTTTATTCTGACTCCAGGGGCATAATAACTATTATGATCTATGTTATACTACTATTGTAAGATATAGAGATAAAGCATTTGGCATAGCCCTGGCATCTAAGGGCCAACTCCACCTTTACTTGTAGCTGAGTTGAAGACAGGCAAGATTCCCATTATGCTGTATCTAATATTCAAGTCCAGTCTCTCTTTGGCTCATCCAAGTTAACAAAGCACTTGCTGGAGCACTATCAGTGGCTAATGTTGCTTTTCTTGTGCTGCCTTTGTTCCTTCTTTATGCTTTATTTATATCCCAGCTGATTCCTTTCTATTTCCCACAGCCACATTTTCATAGGTGCCAAAACACTACAATAAGTATATTGTAAACAGAATTATATTTTTGGGATATTATAATTGACATGATTTTTACCTGAACTAAAACTAATAAAAACTATACAATTGCCACAAATTAACTCTATCTGTATGAGCTACATGGCTTTCCATAGGATACCACAGGGACTGAACTTTGTACCTTGCAATTAATGCTAAGAAAATCTCTTGCTTTCTAAAAGTAAATTATTTGTCTGAAGACCTTAGAATAAAATGAAAATATCACTGACTGACCACCCCAGTCGGTCCTTTTGGAACTTAATTCTACCATTACTAGATATAGAAAAATCAGTTTATTTAAATTCTTTAAAATGAATATTAGTGTTCAGGGCTGTGAAGTGTCTGAGCGTTTACCCCACTTCAGTCCTACCAAGTTAGCCTCAACTTCATGGATGCTGGTGGAAGACACAAGACACCTGGAAGAGAGACAAAGAACCCTACTACCCATGCTACAATAAGTGGCATGAGCTTTGTGATTGTGTTGGCTCCTCTTGTCCCCATGTCCCACAGAGGTGACACAAATTGGTACAGCTGGATGCTTCACATGCAGTAGTTTTGTATCACAGCTAAGGAACCTCAAGATTAGGAGATCTGAATATTTTATAATGGACTACAAACCTGTTTGACCTTGGCCTTGATGATGGTGGTAGTTGGGGTAGGGGGTTATCTTTATTATGGTTGAAAATACAGGAAAAAAGAAAGAAAGAAAAAGAGAGAAAGAAAGAAAAAAGAAAGAGAGAAAGAAAGAGAGGAAGGAAAGGAAGGAAAATAAAGAAGAAATCTGCTTTCTGCTCAAGAAGATACACTGTCTCTTTTCCAAAGCTCTTCACAGTATAAACATCCTTGAGAAAAATAACCCAGAACACAGGCTATCAGGGCTTCTGCTTGCAAGATGTACAGAAATGCAAAAAACCCATTAGAATTGTTTCGCAACAGTTGGTCAACAGCATTTTTTTATTTGATTCTAAGTTATATTGTGATTAAAACTTAACAGTCTTAGTTGGTAACACCTAAAGTGAATAAATGTATTCATCTTGATTTGAGGTGATGACCCCATGATTACTCCTTTGTATCCCCAGTAATTTTCTTCACTATTCTGAATTTGTAATTCAAGAAAATATAATTCTATTATGACATGTTAAAGATCCATTTCATTTACAAAATAATGGTGCTGGTGCTAGTGCTACATGATAAAATTTTTGGTGATGGATACATCAGGAATACTTATGGCAGAATGCATAGAACTAGAGAAATGCCAATTTTTTATCTTTAGAATTTATAATCTACTGGTGCAGAAATAAATATTACCACCTTTGACACCAGAGATGAAAGTCATACAGTTTCCTGCCATACCACTCTCTTTCCCCTTTTCTGCTGTACATGTCTGCATAGTCACCAGCAGTGTGTATATGTGTATATGTGTGTGTATCTTCTATGTAAAACTTATTTACTTTGCTAACCATTTATCATTTTATACTAGAATATAAGAGGCATGTGGACAGGGAATTCTGTTTGTTTTATTGTATGCTATATACACAGAGTATAAAAAGGATGTGAGACATAGTAAGGACTCAACATATATTTGTGGAATAAATACTTAAATGGATGAATGAGGTAGATGCTCAGGGACCAAAGGCCTCCAGAGGTGATCTTCCAAAAGATCACTGAAATAGCATAAGGGGTAAATAATAGTGGCCATTTGGTATCAGATGTGACATATCCATGTATTAACAGAAAAAAAAAATCCCATGTGAAACTTTGTTAGAAGCTGTAATTCCTCTAAGCTGAATCTATATGAGAATAGGGAAGAACAGTGTGTTGCTTTTAATGGAGCCATGTTTATATCCTTCAGACTGGTGTGGCCTGGGGAAAAATGGTTTCATATATAAAAGTTTTCATGGAACTTCTTTAGGACAGAAAACAGATCTAAAATTCAGCCAGGCATATAGAAACAAGACATTTTCTTAGAATATGTCATGATATACATAGACCAGGGCAATTCCTCCATATTTAGTTTAAATCTCAGTGGAAGACAATTAACGTAAAGGTGTATGAGAGAATAATTCTGCAAATATGCTTAATTAAGACTTAACTATGCCAAGAATGGTGATTATGTCAACTCTAAATGATAGATGTGTTTTTAGCTTTTCCCTCGTATATGCCAGTTGGCCTGGAGTCGAAGAATGTGTTAAAATACACTTTGCAATGGTACCCAAAACCTGGTTTGAACTGTGGCTTTAGGATTGAAAAGGGCTGAGAAAACAATCTAACTTGTAATGCATATCTTTAGAAATAATATTTTAAGGAATCACAAAATAGGACAGAAGAGGTGATCCTTTAAAAACCAACCATCTAAGGAACTTTTGAACATATCTGGAACTTGGCTAGATTCAAGAAGCTGGATGTTTTATATGTTTACATTTTATAAATGATAGGATGTGTGCTGTTTTAGTTTAAACATCTCCATCTGCAATGCATATTTTTTATACTACTTTTGCCGAAGGAGGAAATAAGTTCTCATCCTATTTTATCTTGATTTCAAAAAATTAAATTCAGAATATCCATTTTGTTAAAAAATCTTGTTTATGTCTTGTGAATATCCAAAATTATTCATTAGGCAGTGGCTGTGATGAAGTCAAAACTGAAAATAAGAAATAAGCTAAAGGAAGATTTTTATTCATAAGCAGTGAGAGTCACTACAAGATGACTCTAGGAATTTGTCAAACTCTAGATGAACCAAATCATGCAGCATAGGTTTTAGACTAGGAAATAATATTATCCATTATAGAAATTAGACAATTAAGAAAAAATACCAGTTTTAAATATCTAAGACCTCTAAATGTTTTTAAGCAATATTTTTATTTTAACCTACAAAACAGAGGGGACTATGTTTTAATATTAGGAAGGCACAGGAACTCAAAACCTTATGGTACTTCTTATAATTGTAATTGCTCTAATTTATAATGAAAACTGTTGTGATTCTAAGGGGAGTTCGATTTTTAAATGAATGATGTGAAACTGCCTACATTGCTTAGTTACTAAGTTATTAATACATATATGTGTATTATATATATATATATATAGAAAAAAATCCATGAGACAATTATATATTGTACAATCTATTTCTAAGGAATGGAAGATGAAGGTACCTAAATAAAAATGGCCTTTTAGACATATCTTTTTTTTTCCTTAGGAGAAGATTATGTGCATTAATAGATATCATAGTTTTCTCATCTAGTTTCTGATATTTCTTTCTAGAATTCTAATTACTTACTATCTACCTTATGATTAAAAAATCATTTTGTTATTTAATTTGGTGAGAAGAAGCATAGAAGCGCACATGCTGCTGGAGAAGGTAAAGCCTTTCTAAGAGGATGTTGCTTGATTGAATTCATATTTAGCAGGTAAATCAGGATTTCCCAAGGGAGTCACAATGAACAACTGCCTGGGAACTACAACTAATTGTACCCCCCATTACTAGGAAAGTTTGGCAAGGTAATTACTACACTCCTACCAACACATATGGTTCTCCTGTTTAGCTTGGGGCTAATGTTGGGAGGTGGTGATGGGAAAGGGAGAAGAAAGAAGTATAGGCTTTAGAAAACTTTGGTTCTGAAACTCTGCTCATGCGTAACAGAGCTGAAAAAAAAAAAAGTCCTTAGGTGGTGGAAATCCATAGCGCTCTCTCGCCTCCTATTTTAGGAACTCTTTACAATACCTATTGTGTAAATGGCATTATTTTATTCTCATTGAGCTCTTAGTGGCAGGTAGTTTATCATCACCATTTTCTAAGTGAAAAAAAATGCAAAAGAGGTTTGCTTAGTGTCACTTGGTTTCTCATATTTTATACCAAAACATGCCAACTCAAGGTCACAGAGTCCAGTGACTTTCAGTTTGTGGAAGAGTGGAAAGGACTCATCCCACCCTCACCTTCAGAGGTCATGGCCAAATTGCTCTTGGGCTACTTTAACCTTACGTATACCACAAGTCTGCCCAGAGTTTGATCGAGGCAGTTGCACCTAATTTTATATTATATCTATATACGCAGCAGCCTTCAGTAAAGTTATTTCATACATTTGTAATGGAATTTTATTTTCTTGCCACAGCCTGCTTTCTTTACTGGGATCTCTTGACCTCCTAAATAATTTTTCACTGATTTGTATATATCAAGGTTTGCTCTTTGTCTTATAAAGGTCTATGGATTTTGAAAATGCATAAGGCATGTATTTACCACTACAGCCACACAGCAGAGTTTCACAACCCTTCACTGCTGTTGTGCGTCACATTTGTCTCTCTCTCCCCATGAACACCTGCAACCACTTATCTTTTCACAGCATCTATAGTGTTGCCTTTTCCAGAATGTCATATAATTTGAATCCTACAGTATGTAGCCTTTTCAAACTGGCTTCTTTCTCTTAGCAATATGCACTTAAGGTTCCTCCATGTGTTGTCATGGTTTGATAGCTCATTTCTTTTTATCACTGAATAATATTCCATTGTCTGGACATACCGCAGTTTATCTCTATTAATGACATTTTGGTTGTCTCCCATTTGGGGTGTTTATAAATAAAGCTTCTATAAACATCCCTGTGCAGATTTCTGAGTATATATAAGTTTTCAACTCAATTGGATAAATACCTAGGAGAACAATTGCTGCAATTATAGAGTAAGACTATTTGTTGCTTTGTAAACAAATGGCCAAATGAACTTCCAATGGCTGCACCATTTTGCATTCCCACCAGCCTTGTCAGTGTTCTGAGCTTTAGCCACTCTAACACGTGTATGGTATCTCATTGTTATTTTAATTTTCAATTCCCCAATGGTAAATGATGTTGGGTATCTTTTCATACACTTCGCAATCTGCCTTTCTCTTTTGGTAAGGTTCTGTTCTACTCTTTTACCCATTTTTCAATTGGGTTGTTTGAGTTCTTATTGTTGAGTTTTATGAGTTTTAGCATCCAATGCTATAAATGTCTCCCTAAACACTGCTTTAATAAATCCCATACATTTTGATAAGTTTTATTTTCATTTACATTTAGTTCAAAATATTTAATTTCTCCTGAGACTTCTTCACCCCATGTCTTATTTCAAACCAGATAGTTTAATCTCTACATACATTTCAATTTTCAAGCTATGGTTCTGTTATTGATTTCTAGTTTAATTCCTTGTGGTCTGATTGCTGATCTGTGAAGTTTGTTAAGGTGTGTTTGATGGCCCAGAATGTGGTTTATCTTGGTAAATGTTCCATGTGAACTTGAAAAGAAAGTAGTATTCTGCTGTGTTGGCTGAAGTGTTCTGTAAATATCAGATAGCTCCACTTGATTGATAGTTCTGTTCAGGTCAACTATGTCTATTAATTTTCTGTCTCCATCTGTCAATTACTGAAAGAAAAGTGTTGCTTTTATTTTTCCTACTAAAAGAGTTGTAAGTACTAGCATAGTTATCTAACATTTATGTCTCATAAATTTCAAAATTCTTCATGACATCTTCCTCTTTGGGACTCATGTCATTCTTCCCCCCAAATAGATAAAATATTTTGTAGGCCAAGTCATATTCTAAAGATGTATTTCCAGCAACCATCCAGGAATCATAGCAGAGAGTGAGAGTTAAATTCCCAGGATCTCTGTGGCTGGGGATCTCTACTCATCAAATCTACTTGTCACAGCAATCACTACCCTGTCAGCGGTGATTGCTTTGAGAGAGGCCTCATCCTCCTGCTGCTGCAACTACTTGGCAAACAGTGTCACTATTCTCTTCACGGAGAGGCAATAGAAATATAATTAAGGATACAGACCCGGAAGTCAGAATAACTGAATTTGAACGCCAGTTCTCACAGACAATCTATGTGATCTTGGGAACCTTGTTTAACCTCTCTATACTGCAGTTCTTTCATCTAGAAAATGAAAATTATGATAGTGCATAACACATTGGGATCATATTGAGTTGTTGAGGGGATTAAATAAGTTAATGTAAGTAAAGTTCTTAAAACAGTACCTGGAACTGAAGAAACACTACCTGTCTAGATAGGTAGCTAGAAAACATTCTCGATCCCTTGTCCACTTGCTACTTTACTACGGAGGTTGGAAATTCAAAAATTAATTCTCAGCTTTCTTATATTTAGAGGCATACATTGATCTACAGAGCACTTCAATTCATCATTTGCTTTCCTGATTAACAGGATAGTTGAGATTAATACTGCCCTTCTCTTTCCCCTCTATCAACCTATAGAGCTGACACACTGGCAGGAGCTGCAGCAGGGCAAGGTCAAAACAATAACTCAGCATGGATTGATCTTGAGATTATCATGCTAAGCAAAATAAGTCAGACAGAAAAAGTCAAGAACCATATGATTTCACTGATATGTGGGATATAAAACTGAAAGCAACAAAGGAATAAGACAAACAAATAAAGAAACAAAAACTGATATACAAAGACAACAGTTTACTGGTTACCAGAGGGAAAGTGGGGAAGGGCTTGGCAGATGAAGGTAAAAGGGATCCAATATATGGTGATGGAAGGAGAACTGACTCTGGGTGGTGAACACACAATGTGATATATCGATGATGTGTTATAGAATTGTACACCTGAAACCTATGTAACCTTACTAACAATTATCACCCCAATAAATTTTAATTAAAAAACCAAACAAAATAAACAAAACAATAACAATCCTCAGTCCTAACATCTTTAAGGTGCTGAGCCAACTGCAGCAAATTCTTACTTCTGAAATTTAAAAAAAAATGTCTTATTGTGCCAGAGACATGGCCAATTCAATATTAACATACATACTCATCAAGATGCAAATGATACTACCTTCTGAAATGCTTAGTTAGGGTTTCCTAATACCCAGCACTCTGCTACATGTTTTGTGTTACATTTAATTCTCACAAAACCTGCTGGGATGGGTATCATTATGCCATTTGAAAAATGAGGAAACCGAGGTTTAGGGAGATTACATAAAATTACTAAACTTGTGTAGTTTGTAAATAGAGGAGTAGGGATTTGAAATAAAGGAAGCAATCTAAATGTGGAGAAGGAGAGCATTCAAAATTACTTTTGTAAAATTAAACAGAAAAAATGTTTAGCAGTTAAAGGAAAAGGAGTAGTTTTGCTTAAGTTTTATATAGGTATCTAAACAGTTCAAATTGATTGACATTTATTCAGTTTTGAAATTCTTCTTTACCCATTGTCAAACGTGCTGTTTAACTTCCAAATTGTGCATTCAGTATTTGATGGGAGAAACCTGGTTTGTGCCTGAAGGCATTTTCTGCAGCATTTGATGTAATAGTCTGTGGCTAGTGGTTGAAATCCACTTCCTAATTGTCATGTGTCCACCCACTGCTATTGTTATAGACTTCGTGGTAATTTCAAGGTCTGGTATGCTAGGAAGAGGAACTCTTTTTTTTTTTTCCCCCCCTGGCTTGGTATTTATGCTTTCAGCAAAAATAGGGTAGATACAGATAAACTCCATTGCAACAGAATCTATTTCCGTCACTTCTCATGTCAAACATGCTCCTCTATTTTGTGAATAAGCCCACGGGAATATAAATTCTTACCTTTAGAGGCCATAGCCTTTCCAAAAGAAGTCTGAAACTTGAAGGGATCTGTAAACATTTATGTAGGAATCATAACCGCAACCCAAAATAAACAAACATAGGAAACCATTGAGGTAGCTGGTGAAGTTTAAAACAACAATAAATATCCTCCCATTGCTACTAGGAGATAAAATAATCACAATGCCAACTGCACAATTAAATATGATGCTTCTCCACATGGTTATTTGTCGTTCGGAAGTAAATTTAACTCTTCTGTTGTTGCAATAGTTATATCTTTTTGAATCAAAAAAACAAAAGACATCGTGAAAATGAAAATGATAATATGTACAGATGTTATAGCATATACTTTGATCTTGAGTAATGCAGATCATGATAATGATTTCAGTACAGTTTTATTCCTTGTGAAAATTTAAGTGCTGATGCATTCTAAATGCAAAATGAATGCAAATTTCTGCTTACTTGTTTTATATTTTTCTCATTTCTTTTACTCATTCAGCCTAGTTCTATGGCCTCTGCTCTTCTAGAGAGTGAGGAGTCTGAAAAGCCACCATCAAAACTAATCTTTTCCATGGAAATGTTTACAGTCTAGGATGAAAAGTGAGGTACGACAATTGGGAAATACAACACATGATAATGTATAAAATATTGTAAAAATGAAACAAATAATAGCTGTAGGGTTTCAGGGAGTAGAGAGTTAAATGAAAGAATAGAGGCAGAGAAGGAAGGATGGTTATGTAAGGAGGTAGAATTTGAGATGGGCTTGAATGCTGACCAGACTTTTGTAGGAAAAGATAAGGCACTTCTAGTTTTGGAGAATCAGCTTCTGAATTTCTTTCTCTCTGATTCTTTGGACCCATCTCTATCTCAGCAGCTTTAGCTGTATAGAAATGACTTATCATAGCAGACCTGAGGCACTTATCTGTAGAAGGCCAGTTTCTAGATTTGGCCTTTGGCTGGTATCTGGAAATTTAGCCTTTGAAATGTCTGATACGCTGCTGATAAGATTGTTTTGCCTGCCTAGGGCACTGAACCTGCTTTCCTTCTGAGAGTCTGGAATTTCATTACTTGTAGCTCTTTGTTTATGCCCCTGTGACTCTACTCCAATAAAAACCTTGAACCCTGAATCTCAAACAGGTTTTTCTAGGCAGACACATTGCTCAGTGAAAAGACTGCTGAAGGTAAGGCTTCCTTGGGGCAGCTGCTCTCCAGAGGGAGAGCTTAGAAAGCTTACACATGTACACTCCAGTTTTTGCCTGTGTTCCTTTCCCTTCCTGCTGTGTGCTTACTGTGTCATAGTGAGTATAAGTCCTCTGAGTCCTTCTAGTGAATTGATGAATATCTGGGTGGTCCCTGTGTTCTTGAACATCAGTCCAACAGTCCCCTTCATTGTTCACAATTTTGTCCTACTTAGAATGGACACCATATTGAATCATTTTAGCACAACTCACTCATCGTTCTAAAGTAAAAAGAACACTAGGGGTTATGTCACTGCCCTGCTTAAAGTCCTACAGCGGGCTCCCATGACACCTGTTGTCTTCTGTCTCCACAGATAATTTTCAAGTGTCATTTACATCTCTCCTTTGATTGCTGTGCTCCAGCCCCGTTCACCTCCTCCCTTTTTTTTTTTTTTCTTATTTGGGGTCTTCGCTCATGCAGTTATCTCTTTCTGAAAGATTATCCACCAATCTCATCTCCCCAACTACCTACCATACATGCATATGAAGGTCTGGACTGTTTCATCCCTGAGATTTTAGATTAAATATCATCCTCTCTAAAGAGGGCTTTCTGGACTACCCAATTTCAAATAGTACCTTCTCCTCTCTATTATTTGCTTTCATAGCATTCTGAATGATTCTTTGATCACTGTTTTTAATTA
>NW_017732402.1:307712-319540 GCF_001890085.2 Hipposideros armiger | reverse complement strand
GATGAGGTTGACCAGCAAGGTGGAGACTCAGTGAGGAGTTGTGGTTCTAGTCCAAGGGCAGTCTGCTGGCAGAATACCTTCTTTTGGGGGAGAGAGTCTTGTTCAGTTAGGGTTCTTAATCAGTTGGATGAGGCCCTTTCACATTATGGAGGGCAATCTGCTTTACTCAAAGGTCAGTGATTTAAGTGTTAATCTCATCTAAAAAACACCTTTGCAGGGGCATCCAGAATATTTGACAAAATATTTCGGTGCTGGTTGTCAGAGCCCATCCAAGATGACACATATGAGTAAATGTAACCATCACAACAAAACAATAAAATAGCATAGTGGACAGTATTATTGTGAGGCTGAAAGCCAAAGAAGTTTATGGTCACATTACCCAAGATCAGAAAAATGTTAGGTTTTTTTCTCTGTTAGAATTTTTATGTAATTAAATGCAAGAAATATAGAATGAATAAAGTGTCTTTAAGTGGAAACACACAAAAAAAGATTTATGTATTAATGGGTGGACAAAAATGCTGACTAGAGGCCCTCTGGAACCGAGCCCTTTATTCTCCCTAGGAGCACTGACTCAGTCTTTGCTAATGCAGTGTTTGTGGCAAAGTTATAGAACCTAACTACCATGAACAATAAGAATCAACTGTATATGCAGATGGTTCACAAATCTATCTCATTGAGTCATACTCCTATACTGAGTCCCAGACCACCCACCCTAGTGCCTAATGGCCTCTCTTCCTGGATGCCTAAAAGGAAGATTAAACCTAAAATATGAAAAATGAAATGATTGCCTTCATTCGCATTCTTTCCCCTTCCTCCATAAAAGCCTGACCTGCCTTCTATACTCCCAAAGTTGTTGAAAGGGGTCATCATCCAATCAGCCAGCCAGGCTAAAACCCAGGACCTCTCTTTAGTCTTTCTTTTCCCATAAGACTGCCCCCACAACTAATTGATCTACACATTCTGTTTTTATTTGCTTGTATGACCTTTCATTGTCTCTCAATTCATCTCATTCCTCTCCATCTCACTTTCTCTGTGGTATAGATTGATAGCTAAGAACACTTGGTTTATACTCAGATGGAACTGACTTTGATAATCAGAAGCAAATGGTATTGACTCTGCAACTTAGTGGATGGAGAATATTGGGTGAGTTAAGTTATTTAAGCCTTAGTTTTCTCATCTGCAAGATATGGATAATGAAAGTACCTATATCCCAGTAGAATTCTGAGGACTACTTGTCAACAAATTTACACGTAAGTACTTAGACAACTATGATTGACACTAGTAAATATTCAAAGAAAGAATTTTTTTTTCTCCTCTCTGTTATTGTGCTAAGTACTAAACATAACATTGAATAACAGTCCTTGGCTTCTGTACTCACAAAGTTTGTAATCTCTTTGTTGAATTCTATTTAAATGTGATACTTAAGGTCATCTTAGGTTATACTCTCTCTTTTTCTTAAGCTGCTCTTTTTTCAATGGTAGTCTTCCCATTTGGGAAAATTGAAATTAGAATAAGCATTGATATGAAAAGATAGAAAGTGTCTTTATTTCATTTCTGTAATATTATACCACAAGGAGCGGTCCAATTCATTCCTAGCAAAAGCACTTATCAACGGGTTAGGTTTCTTCCTCCATTGAAATATATGTTTTCCACAAGACTGAAAACATTCCATTTGTTTTTTATTTTCGTCAACACACTGTAACTATCATGAAGAACTGTGTCTTTAATTATTGTGCTTTGTACCCAGGACAGACTGTAAGAAAGTAGGCACCAGGACAAAGAGACACAGGGAAGAATGTCTTTGAATTCAAATTTCAATCACATTGTTGTTTTAATCAGGAAATTAAAGATGTGGACAAATAAGAGCTAATGTGGGGGCTGGAGACAGTGAGAATGGGGTGTTTTGCAGATGTCTAAAAGTTACTGAGAATTACTGGGATGTACCAAGAGACTATGCCTATTATTTCTATGTGAATGCCTCTAAAGCAGCATTACCCAGACATATGGAACAGGTTTTTCTTTCCCCAGAAAAAAAAATTAAAATTTACCAAAAGGAAGTAGAATGAACAGAGAAAGAATTCATTTGTTATGTGGCTCCCGTGGACCATATTTCTCAGGGAACAACACTGAGCAAGCCCCTATGCAAAAGTTGCTTTTATAACTACCAACTCCAACCACATGTTTAAAGCCTTTTAAATTTCTCAGAGTGGAACTCTCCAAAATTCAAATGAGATCTCTTTCGTTAGTCCAAAGTGGTTTACTATAATTTTGAACAAACTTCTCACAGTCAAATATTTTTAAAGGGCCCAACTACCCACTAAAGAGTTCAGATTACACTGTTAGTCCCAAATCAGCAGAGATTATAATGGTGCTTTAACTTTTTTTATACTACCACTTAGCACCCTAGAGAATAATTCTGGTTTCATTTTGTAGATTTTAGGATGAGGAACAGAAAGCCTTTTTAATGTAGCATCTTTTGTTTCTAAGCAGAACACACACACACACACACACACACACCCACGGTTTATTTTTCATTTGAGGCTCAATAGCAACACATTATCTCTAACAAACATCAATTTTTTTAAAAAAAGGCTGAGCACAATACTAAGGAGAAAATAATTAAATATTACTTCACAGCAAAAGGAAAATAAAAGGTATTTAGTTCTGACTTATGTTCTCTGAAAGAGTGTAACCATACCTATATTTTAATTGTTACATTTCCTCCCTTCTGCATATTCACCCTTGATTATTGCCTTCAAATATTTCTTCTTGGCAAACTTCATTTTCAGCAGCAGGAGGCAAATTAGACATTTAAAAAGTCGCAAAGCAAAGCAGGGTAGAATGTCTTTGAATTCAAATTTCCTTGTTGTTTTAATCATGAGATTAAAGATGAGTGTAAATAAGAGCTAGTATGGGGCCTGGAGACATGAGAAGGGGATGTTTTGCAGATGTTCAAAAGTTACTGAGAAGTACAAGTAGATATACCAAGAGGCTGTGGCTATTATCACTAATAGAATAGAGATCAAAGAAAAAACTAAGCTACTGGTATCCTTATTTTGTATAAATGAATTGGACTTATAATTTTTGCAGATATGAAATACGGACTTTTTTTTTTTTACTTTAACATCAACTATTGTCCTGGATTTTATTTTCTCAAAAAGGAACATAATCCCTCAGATAAGAAGAAGAGGTAAAAATATTATTTAAAATAAAACTGTCTGGAGTTGTTTCTGCCTTCAAAACAGATAATAGTCTGTATTCATGAGAACTGACATCCGTACCCTTTCTTGATGCTTACAGAAACTGATAGGGCAGGAGGAAAGGAAAGACTGAAATTTTAAAGCCTTTACCATTTCTTTCTGTGCTGCAAAATCAAAGAGGTCATATAGGGCTCTACCTTTAGAAGGAAAGAAAATCTGGACTGGAAAGTCTCTTAGTGAGAGTATTAAGGAATCTTTAAATATGCCAAGGCTGAAGCTAAGAAGGAGGAGAATATGTTAATAGCCATGTATCAAAATATGATGGCAAATGTGTTTTCAGCAGTATCAGAGGATAAAGATGCCTAAAAAATCAGAGAGATAGGAGAATTTTTTTAAATGTGGCTGAAGCACACACACACCGAGAGGCTAGAGTCAGCAAAATATGGTGGAATGAGATTCCAAGAGACACAGTGTTCAACCNTTTTTTTTTTTGGTATCTTTTAGGAGTGGGTCTAGATTAATGTTGTGCAAAGGTATGAGTCCTGTATGAGAAGGTAATTTTATAGGTGATAACAATTGTCAGACCATGTTTAAAACAAAATCCTTTTTTTCCCCCATCTATCAGTAGCATTTCATAAAGCTACTAATAATTCCAGAACTCAAAATTTTTAACATCTTTCAACACCATACATAGAAGAAAGAAAGTTGTGTTCTGAAAGTAGAAGGGTTAACCTAAAATAAATGACTGATAGAGAATGTCAGTGGCATTGAGTTTTTTGCATTTCCTTATATCTTGAACTGTAACGTTGGAAGAGTATAAAGTGTACATTTTACTACAATAATGTACTCTGTTATTTCAAAAGTAGGATATAGTTTATAGGAAACAGAGTAGTGTACTGTGAATTTTAGTCAGGGTTATGCTGTTGGCTGATTATTCAGGGTAAAAATGTTTCTGATGATTTGCTGATTCCTGTGGTGCAAATATTTCCAATATGGCCAGTTTTCGACTATCAGCATGGTGTCTCTGAATGCAGAGTTAAGAACAGGTATGCACTGAACAGGGGGCTCCCAGGAACAGAAGTGTATCTATTCCAACAACCACTGGTTTTAGCTCACCTTTCATGCTTTTCTATACCTGGAATGTCTTACTGGTTAGTATTGTCTAGGCATAAAAACCTAATGCAGCAATATGATTTCTGCAGTACTTTGTCAATTATATTTAGCTTAGGATGAAATAATCACTATCTAGAGCACTAGTTTTCACTTTACAAAGTTATTAGGACAGCAATTTTATAGATGATTGAGTTGCAGAATGTCTTTTCAACACTAATATAATGTACCTACTTATTACATATTCTAATAGAATATATCCATTTGCTTCAGGAAATTGTGTAATAAGACTTTATCTTACATAGGCCAGGAAAGTGGTACTCAGTAAGGAAGTGAAAAGCTCATTTTTAGTGCAGTTGGCTTCATACTGATGCTCTATTTTTATCTGTCCCTTCAATACCAGTGTTTCTCAGACTGTGGCCCTTAAATCATCTAATTCTATACAACCAGAAACTCAGCGTCAAATATGGGACCTGGTTTTAATAACGCCATGGCATCCTGTGGTGTGAATATGTTCTGTTTTCTCCTAAACCTTCTTTCTTTTCCATACTATATTTTAATATGTTTTCTAGTTTACTGTTTAACATATTCTATCTAAAGCCCCTGAAAATCACTTTGTGCATAATAAGATAATAAGGAGAGTAGTAAGTATAAAACCTTCCCCATGTAGGTGTACCTTATTATTTGCAGATTTCGTATTTGCAAAATCACCTACTTCCTAAAAGTTATCTGTGATCCTTAAGCAATGTTTGCTGCTCTCAGCCTCATTCACAAACAAGTAGAGTGTGGAAAAACTGAATTCCTGACTCACATGTGCCCAGATGAGGTCAGAAAAGACCATGCTTTCTTGGCCTCCTTGTTTCAGCTCTCATACTGTAAACAGGTGTCCTTCGCATGGTTTGTTTAGTACCACATTTTTGTTGGTGATTTTGCTATTTAAAATGGCTAACCAAGGGTATTACTGAAGTGATGTTGAGTGTCCCCAAGTGCAACAAGTCTGTGGTATGCATTATCNATATATATATATATATATATATTTTTTTTTTTTTTCCTTTTGAATTGTGTGCCTTTGCCATTAATGCAAATTCCATGAAGACAGGGACGAGTACAATTTGTTAACCTTGTGTACCTAGTTCCTAATGCAGTAGCCACGCACAGAGAAGGCACTTAGTACATAGTCATTGAATACAATTTTTAACTGAAATATAGGAACGATATGTGGCCAATATTACTCAAAGCAAAAATGCCACAGGGAGAGGGAAAACTTCCATGTAGAAATCTTTAGCTAGAAGAAAGTGCATCGGGATATTTGTTAAATGAGATTATGTGAACTTAACTCTCATAAGTAAAATAGAGTCTGTGTAATTTGCTGGGTATTCTGGTGTCAAAGCAATGATATTTAAGAATTTTTTATAGTATTAAATAAAATGTAGGAAAGCTAAGTGTAAGTTCAAAGAATAACATTCCCTCATGGAGTAATGTGTGTGAGAATGTGTAGGGGGATTGAAGGGACCATTGTACAGTACGCTCCTGGAGACCGGGGTTTCACCCACATGCAAATTTCTCAACGGGTTAAGTTTAAGCTCTCCCCTAAAGAGATTTCCAAATGTCCTATTTTAAGAATTGATTCATGTTGATCATGGTGACTTATAAAAGCTTGAAAATCAATTGATTATTGTTATTTGTGGACTTGTATAAAAATCTACCCCGTACCGTGTGCTTTAATTTTCACCATTGGCCACAAACTACTTGTGGGTAACTTTGCTTGTAGGTCATTCATTTCCCTCAAAGACAAGTTCCAGAAAAACCTTATGTCAGGAAAAAAAAGCTGATTCTGGGAAATATTTTGAATTTCAAAAACTTTACTGTTTGTATTCCAAAGTGTAATCAAGTTTTTAAATAGTTTTTGAGGTTGTCTTCTATTGATAGCAACGGTTATAAAAAAGCTTCTAAATACATGAATGTATATAACCTGCTCATGTATATTTTAACAAAATGTATTCAAAGACAGCCTTATAACTTGAAGTCAGATATACATATGGTCAAATCTAGCAACCTCGACTCAACTTTGCTGATTTTTAGCCAAGGTAAGATAAGAAAGTACATCAAGTCAATATTCAGAAAACTCTTGTTTAAATATTTTGCTTAAAATAGTTGGTTTTGCAAGGCATACTAACTCTATCAGGGACTCTGTCTTAAAAAAATAGTTTTAAAAATTTGGAAGCAAGTTGCTGCCCTTGCTAAAGAAATGCTTTGAAAAGAATAATATTTGTGTAGTATGCACTATACATATATTATATGATTCACTGGACACAAAGTGGGCACTCAAATACTTGCTGATTATTTAATTTATACAGCATAACCAAAAATATGTTTTGGGAGGATAGAAGATTCTTTACTTTAAAAAAAAAAAGGAATGACAAATTACCCTCTATGTTTGCAATTAAGGAATATCAATTCAGAGCTTTAGGATATTATATATTTATGCTCAAAACTGGTTCTGTTCTATTCTGTTCATTAGAGTGCCTTTTGATGAATTCCATGCCAGTTTTTTTTTTCTTTTTAAGTAAAAGTATTCCTTCTGCTCATTATGAACTAATTGCACATTCAGTGAAAAAAAATGATATGAAGCACATTGTTGTTTCTTCCTTCCTTCAATGAAAGCAAAGGGGAATCAACTAGAGAATCACAAATTGCTTTTCAAGTAGTCTCACGAAGGGAAGACTGAATTAAAATTGTAGCCAGCTGGTATGAAGAAGCTAGCAGACAAATTCTGGGTGGAGTGGAAAAAGGATATATGGCCAATCTCCAAGCATTCCAAACCCAGCTCCACCAATTCCTAGCTGGGTATCCTTCAGCAAACTTCCAACCTCTCTGATCCTAGTTTTTTCCTCCACAAAGTTAGAAAACCATACATGCATTGAAAAACTTCCTAAAGTTTCAATGAGATAAAATGAACTACTCTCTAGTACATGTTAGCAGCACTTCAGGCAATAAAAAGCCTATTAGCATTAAGCTTTACCTATTTCTCCCCTTCCCTTCCCTTCACTTCTTCCTTCTTTCTTCTTCCTTCTTCCTCTCTTTCTTTCTCTCTTCTCATCCTAAACATCTAAATAAGTACCATCAAATAAAATTGATCTACAAAATATCCCAAATGTGTCCCCTTCACTTCAGCTCTAATAACAATCTCCAAAGACATCATCATTTCATCCTGTTTTATCATCCCTATTTTATTATTTCATCAGCATTTCACAATTTCTTCCCAATTTACTAAAGAAACCCCCTAACAGGACTCATTCCTGTCAGTATTCTCTACAGGGAAACCTGAATGCTATTTTAAATATATATATATATATATATATATATATATATATATATATATATATATATATATATATTATATATATATATAATAGAACTCACCTACTAAAATGCCTCCATTAACTTTTCCTAATGTTTAAAATAAAATCTAAACATTTTACAGATATGAATGACTACTTGATCTGTCCCCTGCCTTCTTCTTCCTTGACCTCAAATCACATAACAAGAACACTGGTCATCTAACTGTTCCTCAGACACATTAAGCACTTTCAAAATTTTAGATCCTTTTTAAAGAGACTTTACTCTCTCTCAAATACCCCTTTTCTTGATCTTCAACAAGCTATTTTCTTTTGACATTCAATCTATTTTCTTTTGACATTCTTTTGGCACCCCTTCAGTGGGGCTTAGCTTAACCAGTCAATCTAAAGACATCACCTTGAACCTAAGGTAACTGTTGATCACATTACTGATTTGGGATTATCTACCTAGCATTTGTCATACTCTGTAATTGTCTGTGGTTGTTTTGTTCTTTGCATATTCCCCCTAGAATACAAGTTCCATGGATAAAGAATCAACAAATGTTGAATGAATGAGTGAATGGAGGAAGAAATCCATAGATGCTTTCTTTATTCCTCCTATCAGTGTTTAAATACTTTGAACCCTGGATTGTGTGCTATTTGCAATAGTACTCAGCAAAATATTCTGCACATATTTGGAAATCAATGACTACTTTTACCAGGAATTTTATTCCTGAAGAAGAAATTCAGTGCAGTACTCTTCTTGAACCATATAACAGGTACATTGTTTCTGATTTCAGCATGTGTGCTGCTGGATTGAGAACAAGTATGTCATTTCAATGGGTTCTGCAGTTGTATATTTAATAGGAAAATAAATACAAGAAGATGAGTATTTTATAGTACTGTAAACATTTTCTATTAGTGTAAAATTATTTTTATGTTCAATGACATCTCAATGGCAGTGATTTAGAGATGGCATAAGACATTTCACTGTAGTTTCCTGCCCTGAATGAAACCCAGCAATTTGGATTACCTTAAGAAATGTAGAGGAAATTAGGATTATTTGCTTAGTAAAGAAATTACAGAATTTTAGAACTAGAAGAGATCTTAGAGATCATTAAGGTCCATGATTTGTTTCTTTTATCAAGAAATTGAAAACAAGGAAAGTTACTGGCTTGCCCAATTTCTTGTAAATATGTTTAGTAATCTCTTACCAATCTTTAAGCATAACCTATAATTATACTTTTAAAAATGCTGTGTAATTTATCAAATTACCAAGTCACCAAAGTTAGGATTAGAAAAACAGTTCATCAAAAAGAAAGCTGGATAAAAAAGAATAAAAACATACAATTCACCGGAGTTATAATGTCTTCAGTTAAAAATTAATAAGATTTGTATTGCATAAAAGCCGCTCCAATAGTTGCTCCTTCTCAAACATCACCACCTTTAGTTGCTTATAAACAGAGCACCATGATCTTCTGAGGCAGACAATAAAAGTTTTCAGGTAATAATTGCACCAATTCTTATTTTACAAATCAAACCTGATTGACTTGACATTAATGACTTTTAAATTTGTATACCCTCTGTTGTTGTTTTTGTTTGTTTTTTCTCTGGATTAGGACAAATAACATCTGTAGTCTTTTAGTTTTAAAATTAGTTATATATAATATATTGATATATTTAAGTGTATATTCTTTTCTGGGCCTCAATTTCTACCATATAATTGAGGAGCCTTCTTTTCTTTTAAAATCTCAAAGATGTAGCTACATTACCAGAGGGGCAATGATTATCATTGTGGTTTCCTAGTAAAAGAGCTGGAGAAAATCAGTGTAAAAAGACCACATTTTAACATTCTGATAAAAAGGTATAAAACTAAGTTTTCTCAAAACTTCTACTGAAGACAAATAACAGTACATCGACAAGTAGCTTATAGCACAGGATTCTTTAGGCACTTAGTCCAATGTTGTTCTCAACCTGTGCCTTTATATTCTAGTTTATCAAAGTGTTTATTATGGGCACTAGACTCTCAGTCTAGATACCAGCTCTGCCTGTTTCTGTCTCTCCACATCTCTCCCTCCCTCTCTCTTTCTTTCTTTGTAGTTGTTTGGTTCAACAAAAGGATTTGCTAAGACATTTATTAATATGGAGTGTTATATAACTCAAAATAGGGCTATCTTGGGGTCTGAGTTGGAAGAAAATGGATAGTTCAGTAAATGTGTGCTAAATGAATCAGTTAACTTGTAAAGAGGAGAAAGAAATAACAGGATTTGGTTGGTGCCTAGATAATTGTTGGAAAGCATAATCAGAAAATGGCATTAAACTATGAAAGTGATAAGCACCATTTGATCTCAGATTCCATTCAAGGAAAATTGAGCACCGGTGTAATAAATCACCCTAAAAACCTCTAGCGAGCACCCCTATTGAAGAGAAGGCTCTCAGTCTCTCATCATGCATTGCCTCAGGTAAAAAGGGACAGTCATGATGGAGGCCAAAGAGTGGTAACGAAGGTTCTACTTCGATGCCTATAGAAAATAGAGTTAATTTATAAATAGTGGTAAAGTGCGGATGATCAAACCATGTTAAAACTAGATGTTCTCTAACTTAAATAAAAGTCATCTAACAGCAGCAACTATTTCAGAACTTCTAAGGGTGCATTGAAAATTATTAAAATAAATTATAGGCTATTCTTTCATTGCATGAATGGAAACTATTCAGAGCCTTTTCTGTTATCTAGTATAATCTTGTCATTCTTGTGGCGCCACTTATCCTACAAGATTGGGCTTTTTAAAATTTCTACTTAAAAAGAAAAAAACCTGTTTTTCAAGAGTAGGAGTATCTTTTCATTTTGCCATAAACCACAGCCAACTTCCAAAGTGTTTATGTTCCTTAAAGAACAATGATATTGGCCTTATTTGGGGAAAACCAAATTTTGATATTTTGGTTCAAAATAGTTTTCTTTTTCCTAATTTAAATTCACACACATACACACATGTACTTTTTCAGCTTGAAAATAAAAATATTTGAAACGGGGAGGCATGTGTCACTGCTATATGTCATGTATTTTTTTTTTTTTTTAGATTTGAAATATAGGACCAGAAGAGCCAAAATAGGAAGCTTAGCATTCATTTAGTAATGGCATCTGAAGACAGTAGGGCCAGGATTAAATAACACCCAAGTTATCTGTTCTGTAGTTTTGATTTACAAAAAAAATTTATAAACTCAGAATAACTCCCTAATTAAGTGGAGAAAATATCCTTACATAACATACTTTGAGAACACATAAATATAATTAAAAAATGGAAATAGCTTGGTCATTACTTGATATGTCATGTTCAAAAGTTTTGTTTGCATCTTATGGCTCTACTTCTCAACTACTAATTACCCAAATTAATTTAAACACACATTTACAGATCAATAAAGTATTGGCAAGGAGTTTCAGAGGCAGAAGTAAAACAGAATATAGTGCCAATTGTCCAAAAGAAATCAAGTAGAATCACCTAAAAGTATGTGTCAATATGAGAATATGATTGGATTTAAACAAAAATTTAAGCAAAGCATTTAGTAAATAATGTAAAATATATCTGATGGCATTTTCTATCAATTCTCTGTGTGAACCATGAGTTGTGTTTACAATAGTGTTATGGTTCAACTATCTTTCTAAAAGAAAAAAATTGCTTAGACAGTCATGGGGATGTAAAGTAAAGCATAGGGAATATAGTCAGTAATATGGTGATAACTATGTATAGTGTCAGGTGGGTTCTAGACTAATTAGAGGGATCACTTTGTAAATTATATAAATGTCTAACCACTATGCTGTACACCTGAAACTACTGCAAAATAATAGTGAATGTCCACTGTAACTGAAAAATTTAAAAAGAGGGGAAAAGGGTGATGGGGAAAAAGAAGTTCAAATTTCCAGGTCGAAAACAAATGTCATGGAGTTGTAATGTATAGTATAGGAAATATAGTCAATAATATTGTGATATCATGGTACAGTGTCACATGTTTGCTGGACTTATCATGGTGATCACTTATTTAGCTATATATATATATATATATATATATATATATATATATATATATATATATATGTTGAATAGCTATGATGTACACCTAAAACTAATACAATATTGTATGTTAGCTATTTTTCAATAAAAAATGTTTTTAAAAAACAATAAAA
>NW_017732402.1:248438-301293 GCF_001890085.2 Hipposideros armiger | reverse complement strand
ACTTGTGAGAACACCCAAAATCTTAAGAAAGTGATACATGCAAAAATGTTTTGGTGGTTTCTCCAAGGAATTAAGAAAAAAGAGTATGTTCCAAGTCTGAATTATTTTGAGAATCAGGGAAAAGAATGGCCACAGGAAATAAAATACAAGTGAGATCTTCTTAATCTAATAGAAAATGAAAGAGGGACTTGAAGTTCATCTAACTTTGTATTTGATGCAAAAACCACAATTGGGCTAGTAGACTAAAAGGAAGGCTGGCTTATAACATGAATTTAGCAGATGCCTGTGTGCGTGTAGATATAAGGAATCTTAGTAAAGAACTGATCCTATAAAGGAGCTAACAAAACAAGGTAAAACACAAGAGGTCAATGAGAGGAGAAATTTTTGAGTAGAGTAAGGTTCAACTTCTGAAGATTAGATTGTTGTTTGACGCTAAGCTTGGTACAGAACCCTAGGGAAAAGAGGTAAAGGAAAAAGAGTTGTAAAACACATACACTGCCCTTCCCTGCGCCCCTCCCCCCACACACACACACACAAACAAACACACATAATTAGAAAGACATTCAGGAGCATACATAGGTAGTCCTGCCTTAGAATCGATAAACATAATGTAGAGTAAAAGAGATGGAGAGTATTGTCTTCTTTTAATCAACATGTGTAATGAGGTCATTGGAAGCCTATTACAAAATGGCAGGCTGCTTAAGGATTCGGCCTGAGAAAGAGTGACTATGCTGTGATCATTTAGTGAGACCAACGTAATTCAGACTGGAGAACGAACAGAGGAAACCATGCATCAGAGGCATCTTGGGCCATCACAGCAGCATCAGGGACAGGATGTGAAAGAATGAAACCTCATATTCCTGAGCACCTATAAAGATAACACTTGGATTTATCTGGAGGACATTTGAGATAGATTGATTTCTAGAAATTTCCAGGAGGAGGCTGAACTGGAATATAGCCTTTCGTTATTGCTAGCATACTTATATTTCACTCCCATTCTGCGGTGGCATGAGTCAAAGAAGTAACTTAATTTTAAGTCTGCCTTGTTGTACATTATTCTGAAGTAAATTTCTCTTGACTTGCAGCTCTTTAGTTGATCTAATCAATCACAAGAAAGCTTGCTGCTATTAATAATTGCACCCCACTAGGTTAGGGTCACATTTAGGACTCACTCAACATTGCATACTACTATGTAATTTGGGATGGAACACACAAATATAAACAGTATCATATGAAGAACACCTATTCTGCAGAATACAGCCATACCTTGTTTGTCTTTGTCTTGTTTGGAATGTAGAATATTATTAGCAGATATTATTATTTTTTCATATTTATCCAAAGTGTACAGTGTTTTCTATATAATATAGAGAATATTCTGTTTTTACTTCTTGTTTCAGAGGAGAAATGTAGGAGAAAGACAAACCAATGTATTTACCTGGTTTTATTCATGGAAACACTTCTGACACTTATTTTATCCAAGGTATATTTTAATGTTGAAAGACTATGGCAATAGAGGCAATATTTAGTAATGAGTTTATTGACTTAATCAAAGTTAGGGGAAGTAAGTCATTTTCTGGCTGTGTATCCTTGGGCAAATGATTAACAACAATTACCTTGTATTCCCTCATTTTGAAGGCAATGATACTTATAATTGGAATTATAATAATTCCAATTTTGTGATAGATGAGATAATGTATGATAAGCATTTAGTATGAAT
The DNA here is from genome assembly GCF_001890085.2 of Hipposideros armiger. Taxonomy (NCBI): domain Eukaryota; kingdom Metazoa; phylum Chordata; class Mammalia; order Chiroptera; family Hipposideridae; genus Hipposideros; species Hipposideros armiger. The sequence continues at coordinate 299,576 of NW_017732402.1, read as the reverse complement.
TACACAAATTATACAATTAATTATTATCAGTAGAAATTAAACTAATTATAGTAAAGCCCCTGAAAATTGCTCCCTGACTGACATTTATATACAATTTCCATTAATGAACTGTGAAAGGAATATTCAGTGATTTCTTTTGTGAAGATGACACAATTTAGGGGAGGTTATAAGTGTAGTGAAGCTAGAAAATATTGACAAAGTTATGAGCAGAAAGACAGAAGAAAGATATTTGTATGGGCAAAAGTCTTACATATAAAGAGAAAAATTTGTAGTTGAATATATAAATGATAAACTTGTGATATCATTTTGATATAGATCCAGGATTGGTAAACATTTTCTGAAAAGGGTCAGAAAGCAAATATTTCAGGCTTAGTAGGCCACATGGTCTCTGTGAAACCTACTTAACTGCCATTGTAGTGAGGACACAAGCATTGAGAATATGTAAAATGAGTGTGGCAGTTTTTCAATGAAGCTTTACACAAACACGCAACTGGCCAGATTTGGCATATTGGCCACAGTTTGCCAACTCCTGATTTATAGTAAAATAACGATATAATTCTGGATAGTTTCCTGACGACATTAGTCTAATATAAATCCATGAGATCTGAAGGGTCATCATGGGCTGGCAGTGGTAGGAATTCTATTAGAAATTAAGTGCTTATTTATTTATTTATTTAACCAACATTTATTTAACATTAGTTAGTGGCAGGTACTCTGGTATTAGGACATGGGCTTTGCCTTCTGAGGAGTAACATGATTTGCACTGATGACTTCAACAAAACTATAATGGAAAGGAAAGTTTTTAAAGGTCCAATTAGAGCGATCAAAGGATGGAAAAGTTTCTTTTCTTTTTTTTTAATAAAGATACACTTAAATTATTAGGATGCCACAATCTGGAATGAATAACTAGGAGGTGACATGTCTGACTTTAATAGAAGTAACTTCAGAGATGCTAATAAGTTGCCTGTGATTTTTTACATAGTAAAGATAGCTTGGCGGGGGTCACTTTTGTTTAATGTTTTTATGCATGCTACTTTAAGAAAAAGACAATTACATAGCAGGGGAAAAAACAAAAATTCTAAAAAAAACTAGATCTTTATACTCTAAAATTCACATTTTATTTTTTAAGTATTATCACTCAGAATTTTTCTGTGTGTATATACTTTTGCATTGTTATTATTCTAGTTGAGACGTAATATTTTTTCCACATAATATTGTGTAATAGCATATTTTTTCCTGTTATCAGTCATTATAATTCCATTCAATTTTGGTGCTTTCTTCTAATGTCTTTCACTTTTCACTGTATAATATATGTTACCTTTAGATATCTTCTTAATATATTTCTTTTTTTAAGCAGGCTTTTCTTTTGTGAGCTGCAGATATTTACTTAAAACTGTTTATTACTATTTCTCTTGATTAGCTCAAGATACCTCTAACTCAGCACATCCTGGAAATAAATTATCATTAGCCCTGCTCAAAGCTATCATGGCTCACTTACACCTTGTCTTCAAATGGTGTTATCATAAACAAAACTCTCAAGGCAAGATTCTGAGGGTTATTTTAGATTCCTTGCTCTTGCTCTTCTCTTAGCCCCTCAACTATTAGGAATTAAATCCTGTCACTTTTTCCTCCTTGGAACCAACACCTCAGTCTAGCCAATAACATTGCTCACTGTGATTATTGCAGAAACTCCTCCTTTTTCAGTCTTCCTCCTGGCTGCAGAATTTGTCATTCTAAATATACATCTGATTCTATTGCTCCACGTTAAAATCCCTCAGTGACTCTCAGTAATAACCCAGACTCTCTTAAACAGAAGTACTAGAAAGTTAACATAAGAAGGCTTACAACAAATGAGACTTCACTGGTTCACCAGTTTAGAGGGGTGCAATGGGGGTTCCTGGCACAAATATTTTCAGGTCTCATCTCTGTTTCTCTGTTTTTGTGTCTCTGTCACTGTTCTGTCTTTTTCTTTGCTTCTCTTTCTCACTCTACCTTCCTTCCTCCCTTCAGTTACCTCTTAACCAAATCAATATGAGTATTTACAAATCTAGGTGTTCATGCAAGTATGTACCTTCGAACAAAGTGCGTACAAGTAAGAAAAAAAGTATATTTAATGTTTGGGAAAGAAGGCTAATGGTCTCAACACTGCTCACGCTCACTCTAAGCTTACAGGTATTTCTAGACTGGCCTACATCTCACTAGAGTCTCAGGCATATTATCACACAAATTATTTTTATTATTGGGTTGTCGGAAAAGTCATGATGTATATTGTCTGTTTTTCAAAGGTCATTTATTTACATAAAGAACAAAGATCAATGATATATTGCCTGTTTTGTTCGATAACCTCTTGCCATCTTTCAGTGAGCTTCATAATTCCTCATTCATAGACGGACCTGTCTTTATTTGCAAAAAACTGATTAACAGCCTCATCTGAATTGAATGTTATACCATGCAAGGGGTTTTGAGGAAAGTGAAACAAGTAGAAGTCTGATGGCACAAGGTCAGGCGAGTATGGTGGGTGTGGCAACACATCCCATCCAAGCTCTAATAATTTTTGAAGGGTGATCAGACTGGTGTGTGGTCTCACGTTGTCGCGATGGAACACAGCTCCTTTACAATTAACAAGCTCTGGACGTTTCTGGATGATGGATTCATTCAAACTGTCCAATTGCTGACAGTACACATTCAAACTGATTGTTTGATTCCTTGGTAGGAACCAAGGACACGACACCTTTAAAATCCCACCACACTGAGAGCATAACATTCCTGTGATAAATGTCTGCTTTCGATGTCGTTTGAGGTGTCTCATCATGTTAGGACCAAGACTGTTTGTGCACCACATTGTGGTAAACAATTCACTTCTCATCATAAGTTATCAGTCGCTTCAAAAAAGGATCATTTTCCTCATGTTTAATGATCATACTGCAGATGTTTATACGCGCCATCAAATGAACTTTTGAGTTCATGCAGACCCAAAATATCGAGCTTGCTTACGTATCCCAGCCTCTTCAGGGATAGAACTGAACACTTGAATGATGGATGTTCAATGTTTCTGCAATCTCTCATGTCATGTAACGTGGGTTTGACTCAATCAATGCCTTTATTTTGTTGTCATCAACCTCGGTGGGCCTCCCTGACCGAGGAGTGTTGTTGAGATCAAAATCACCAGCACGGAATTTCGTGAACCATCATTGGCACTGACGTTCTTGTAGAGCATTGTCACTGTAAACTTTATGCAACTTTTCACAAACTTGACCTGCGTTCTTTCCTTTATGGAAGTAAAACAGTAAAATATGGCAAAAATGCAGTTTGGTCTTCCGTCTTCAACTTGTAAAATCTCCAAAATTCAACCAAATCGCTCATTTTTTTTTTTTTTTAGAATGAAGCTAGAACTGTCAGCTGTCGAATAACATGGCAATAACATAGATGCAAATGACTCTAGAACTTCCAAAAATGAACTAGTGCCATCTGTCGCAAACAAGAGTCATGGCTTTTCGGACAATCCAACATTTTGAATTAATTTGTATGAATTAATGCATATATTTATTTTATCATTTGATATATTTTAGTTTATTTTTATTTCTGAATTTTTATTGATCAAGTTAATTAAACAATATGCCCCACTACTTTCTCCAGTCATATCCTATTAGTCATATTCTTTTAAGTGAGAATATTAGTAACAACACATGAGAAGTGCTTTGGATATCCAAAATGTGTATAGGCCAATATACAATTTCAGAAATTGAAAGTTTGTACACACAGAAGCACACACACACACACACACACACACACACATACACACACACACAGAGCAAACTTTTTATTTCAAATGTCTCAAACTATGTATCAAAAATTCTAAGTTAATATTCTTTAATATTATATACATTCAATATTTTTGAATAAAATGTATAGTTTTGAGTGCTAGTTATTATGGGAATCTAATAAATTGATAATTAAAAGGAAAATTACTGTTTTTAATTTAAAACTGCAATTCCAAGGTCTTATTTGTTTGCTAATTTTTTGTACCTCACAGATCCACAGACCTCTTTTTTACTGTGTAATAATACATGTCACTGTGGAAACCAATATAAGGAGGGGATTAGCTCCAGCTCTGTGGCGGTCCTCTGGGGAGGGGCAAAGAAGTATCAACTTACATATACAGAATGATGTTTCAGGGCCTGGTTTTTGAAGTTTCCATCTGCGAGCTGATACAAGATGTTTAGTATTGTATAAATGCAGGGAAGAAGGGCCTACACGTGTCTCTGTGGTAGCTCTCCATTATGACTGTTCCAAGACAGGAAGGAGGAAACTGCATTAGTGGATAGGCTGTATTGTCTCCCACAGTGATTTATGTGTGCATAGACATGCTTTTTCAATTTTCTTCTTACCCATTCTTGAACCACTTAAATTCAGACTATACCAATTGTCAATTACAGCTGTCTGAAATTCCTGATTCCTTGACAATATTTTTGAAGTTTTCTTTTAAGTTATTATATACATAGATGCTCAAAGACCCAACACTTGAATTCTCCCTTTTAAGCATTACATAAAAGACCATACTAGTACTCTAACTTCTTATTATGGTAATTATTTTTACAAGAAAGGATCCAATCTGTTATTTAAAACTTATTGTGTCAATGGTTGCTAAAGTTACATATGTTTCAAGTGTACAATTCTGTCATGCATCATCTATATATCACATTGTGTGTTCACCACCCAGAGTCAGTTCCCCTTCCATCACCATATGTTTGACCCTGCATCTATCACCCCTCCCCCCTTACCCTCTGGTAACCACTAAATCACTGTCATCCCAATAAACTTTAATAATAAAAAATTATTAAAAATAATTTTTAAAATAATAAAACTTATTGTCTGTTTTTCAGATGGTAATTTTCAAATAAGATTCAGGCTGAATCATTAACAAGTATCTAATAATACATAAAAGACATTACTACATTAAGCATTATGAGTATTTACTTTTGATTGTTATATTCGTATTTTATTATTCTTTAACTGAGATATTAAGAAAAGATAAGGAAACATACATTTATTTAATATCTTAGTCATCATATTTGTCTGATTGTTTTTAATATTATAATGTCAGTGAGGTCACTGTAAAAATCATACATTAATGTTTGCTAAGATTGGGCATGTGTGAGAGAGACATGCTGAAACTGGACCACATTACTAGCAAATAAAGGAAAGAAAAGATCATGTGATCATTAGATTACTTGACATAGAATTAATTAACTCAGTAACTATTACATTTATGTTTAGTGTACCTAGATGATAAGAAATCCTGAGGGATACAATGTAGCTCTAAAATATTGACTCTGAGCTTGAGAGATTAAAAATTAACAGCAACAGAATTCACAGAAATTTTGATAATGGTAGTAAAATGTAACCACATTAGGGAGACACACTGTTTTCGAACCAAGTTACTGGGAAACGATGGTTCCTAGGAGCAATTCAAAGGTTTTGAAGTCTTTAGCTTTGAATTTTACTAACAATACATCTATTTTAAATACTTAAAATTGCATTGAAAACACTCAGATGAATAATTTACTCAATCTGACCACATTAGAGAACACCAGTAGATTAATTTTTGCTACAAAGTTAACTGGAACATGCACTGGAACTCATGTTTGTACAGACCTTAAAATAAACCTCTTCTACTGAAACCACACTACAATGCATTTGAATTTCTCACAATGTATCCATCGTGGCTCTTAATTTCAATTCACATCTACACATAGGCACCCATGTAACATGTATGTCAGAATTCAACCAGAACATATGTATGCCACATTCCATTGTATGCCCAACAAGTCTCAGCCATGTGTGCTGTGAACACACTGTCATCATGGGGTAATAGTTTTTCAGTAAAAAGTAAAACATAACACACTATATTGTAATCATATTGCATCATTTTAACATTTAGAAATTCCAAACATTTCATATTTCTTATATTATTTTGACATTTTAAGGATTGAGAGCATTTGATTAAATTTGCACATAAAATTTATTATTTTGCTTTAAAGTGTCTTCATCAACTTAGTTCAACAGTATGTGATATTGCAAAGAGATCTTAAAAACATCTGGTTACTATGTTTAAATGCCCAGACTATTTCTGGATGATACATAAGAAACTGTTAACAAGGTTATTCTATGTAAGAGGTCCTCAGTCCTGGGTGGGAGGGAAGCAAATTTGCTTTTAGTTGAGTTGTATTCATTGCATACTCTTTTACAACGTGGTTATTGTTTAAAATTTTACCATGTGCCACCTGTAGCTTTTAAAATTAATTGCATAGTAAAATGTGGTAAATGTTATAATTAAAATTTTTTTTGAAATGTCATTTGTAATTACTTCATTGTGGGAACACAAATGTTCTTGATTCTATGCAACCGATATAAACTAAATTGGAAGCTGAAATGTAAATGTTCTTGTCAATAAACTTTTAAATAAGTAAATGTTATATATTTTAACTCAGGAAATACTTGATAAAAATACATTTAAACATTGTTATTTTTCTCATTGGTGTCCCAATTAAGACTTTATCTGGAGAGGAAAAGTTTCCATTGCCACTTTTTTTTTTAACCACTGATAGAAAGCTTGACTTTATAACATATTTTCACTTGGATTGGGTCGTTCAACTCTTGCACAACACATGTGAGATGGGAATTATGATATCTGCTTTAAAGTGAAGAAAACTGAGGCTCAGAGAAGTTTAGAGCCTTCACGAAAACCAAAGTGCTAGTATACGGCTGATCTGTGGCTTGATTCAGAACTTTTCAACTCTGTATCCAGCCAATTTTCTGTCTCCTCACAATATTTCTAGGAAGGTATGCTATACATATGTGAGAGAAGTAAGACACACAAGTGCAACAGTTTACGGTACATTCTCTGTAAGAAATGGAGAATTTAGAAAAATGATGAAGGAATAGAAATAAAATCCGGAAGCAGTACCTGGTCTCAGTGCTCTGAGTATCTCCATTGGTACCTGTAGGAACCTCTGGCTTCATATCGATTATTAGGCATTTGCTGGGTACATCATGCCTCAGTGCCTGTCTTAAGAATCTTTCTGGTCTCCTTGCTCCTTTCCAACTGAAACCTTTACTATTATTATATACTACTACCTGAAAAATAGTATCTGCTCCTTAGTAAATATATAATTGATGTGTGAATTCTCCCTCTTTACCTGTTATCTACCTAGTAACTGGTTTCTTTTCCTTGAACCCCAAACTGATGATTGAGATGTGGTTACCTGATACCATAATTGTTATAAAGTCCATCACTTATTTTCCTTCTTACATTATGAATGCTGTATTCATTGGCACCCACCCATTCTTATGTTCAACTAACTACTTAAAATATAATATTTTATTTATATAGTCTCCCTCTCTGTCCTCCCTAACCTCACCCCATTCCACTGATGCATACCAATATTTACTTGCCTCACTATATACTATCAGGATATTATGTTCTCTCTTCTGCTCATGACTTCCTGCAGAGCTTACAGCTTACTTAGTTAACTAAACTATTCCATTCAATATAAGTCTTATTCCCGGCCAGCTCGGCACTAATATGTCCCCTCTCTCTTTATTTATTTATGTATGTATGTATGTATGTATTATTATTATTATTATTTAAATATTTTATTGGGGGTTTGGGGGAGGGGAACAGTGTTGGGGAATCGGGGAAGGGGAACAGGCAGGTAGACAAATTGCTGGTTTTTTTGTTCTTCAGTCTAGTTGTGGAGGAGGTCACTTCACTGGCCCATGTTGATATGATCATTGGGCAGGCAATCGATTGCCAGTCATTGGTTGGCCACTCACTGCAGCTCCCGGCAGCTCAAACCAGCTGTCACTGCTCATGCTGGCTGCCAGCCACTCATGTAGCACAACAGCCCACTGCAGGGACGCTGCAGCCCCGCTGCAGCCCACGCCTTCTCTGGCGACTCAGAGAAGCCCAGGTCCAGGTCTAGCTGTTGTTCATCATCTTAGCTGTAGAGGGCGAGCGTCACTGGCCCTTAATGTGGGATGCGAACCTCAGCCCTGCTGCTCAGAGCTGTGCTCCCAAGAGAGCTCTTAACCAGCTGAGCCATTTGGCCGGCCCTCCCCTCTCTCTATATTTAAATAGACAGTGTCTTTCCCTGTTCTGAATTATCACAGAGAATATAATGTACCACATTAATGTACAAGGGTACTTCTCCAAGAGACTTTGACATAACGGGGGAAATGAAACATTACTTTTATGATGCTACCAATGTTAATAAACCTAAGATCTTGAAACTCAGTCTTTTTCTCTATTCTTACTGCTATTGTATTATAATACCTCCCCCCCTTCGCATAATTCCCACACTTCAGAGATGCTTCAGATGTGCAACTAAACTTAACTACTGTACAATGCATATAAAGCTTGTATAAGCCACTTATTCATATTTAAATATGTAAATTTTCTTTTTAGTAACTTCTGCTTCATTTTATCCACTGAATTCTTCCCAGGACCTTGCCAACAAGGGCCATGATTATTCTGATGTGTGTATCTTATTTTATTTTTTTCCATTTAGTGAAACAAGTTATTTTAGCGCTACCCTTTCATTTGGTCTCTGATAGACTGTCTTGTCTTTTGCTTCTCAATATTTTCTTTCCATTCATTGTATTGTATTGTAATGGGTGGGCCTGAGCTATGGTATGAGTCCAGAGCTTTGAGTTCTAGATTGGCTTCATCACTACACTTACAACCTTACATAATTTATTTCACTTTAATGTTATTATGAAAAACTGAAAGTATTGGTAGTGAAATCTCTAGGGCTCTTGCTCCGTTATGATTATGCGATTTTCTGCTGAAAGGTGTTTTGTTTATAATATCGACCGATTCTCCAGATTTACCACCCTACAGTGTATCCTCTGTTATTTTTCGTTTTCTTGTCCTTCATTAAATATAAATGAATCCATTAATTTTCTGGAGATAAACTTATGATTGATTATATAATAATTTTGAGAATGTATTCTATTTTGTCACAATTAGAGGATTCAAAGAAGTTTTGACTGTATGACCTTGAGAAGAATTTATGTTGAAATTGGGGTATATCCTCTGACCACTTTTCAATTTAAGTTGGATTGTCTACAATGTTTAGCAAAAAAGCAATTGCTAAGCTTTGCTATGTGAAAAATACTGGAAAAACAATCACCAACATTTTTTTTCTAATTGAAAGATGAGTTGCCATCATAGGCTCTTTTTCATGAAATTTTCTTTTCTTTTATAGCTTCATTTAGGGCAACTTAATCATGTTAAATAGGGAACCATTGTTTTTTCTAGTTTCCATGGTTTTAGATGTTGATAAAGAAGATCACATTAACTCCTGTGAAAAAATGCAAAACATTAAGGCCAGCATTCCCATGGATGAAGTAAATACATTTATCCTTGTCTCTAATCTCCGAACACCTCTTGTCAACACTTAATGTTTTGAGAACATAAGTATCTCTGCTCTCCTCATGTGTTCTGCCTCTGCCCAGTCCTTCCCTGTTCCAAGAATCTTAGAGCTGTTTCAGCCTTCCAATATACCTGTGCACCACAGCTCTATAGTTCCTGTTAGATTTTCTCTTTAACATATGACTTACCCTTTTTTTTAACTCAATACATACTTACTGAGTAGGTATGTATGTGGTATACATATTCAAAGATTACTTATAGATACAGCTCCTGCGTTCTAAGAGCTCTGGGTAACTAAGGGAGAATGTACAAACAAAATTAATAGAAGGATTGGTGGGACAGTGGAGATTTAAAAAAGGATTAAGTTTGACTAGGTTGTTTCTCTTAAGCTATGATTTAGTCAATTAACTTATGTTTAGGTATGAAAGACTAGGAAAAGATTCATACATAGATTTTCACAGTAGGTTTATGCAGTTTACACTGCCTCCCTAAGGATCAGTATATTTTTTTTTGTAATGTTTAATACTGTAAAAATGGGAAAATGTTTTGGTGGTAAAGTAACCTTTCACATTAGCCCCTTAGTTTACAGTAAGTAAGCAAGAGACAAGGGATCTGCATAGGAAGTGGGTAGTGGTTGCAAGATTAGCAAAGGACGTGTTTCATATCAGTTATAAAAAAATTTACGGAACACTTACTATAGGCCAGGCACTATTCTTAATTCACTCATGTAATCCTTACACATCCCCCTTAAGTAGAAGCAGTTATAATGCACATTTTACAGATGATGAAATAGTAAAGAAGCACACGCAGGAAAGTGAAGTGAGTCTCCTAGCTAGAAATAATTACATGAAGTGGTTTAGCTCAAGAGTCCATGTTCTTCGTCTCTACCTGTATGCCTCCCCAGAGTGTGAATGTTGCAGTACCGTAGCTGTTCCAAGGAGAAACTGTTCAGGGTTAGAAGTCTCAGATCAGAGCTCCTAGGTAGCAAGTAAGGCTGTGGGGTGGAAGAGAGGAGCAAATGGCTATGCACTCACAGTGCTTGGAGCCCCACTGTTTCTGACAGTTTGTATGAATCATACCATTAGTTTCGGATGCTATAGAAAATGAATGTAAGCTATTCTATATAAAATGTGTAATTCACTTCTTTGAATGAGAATGCTTGCTCCATATTCAGCCTCCTCTCCGTGGGTAGGAAATATCAAGAATTGCATTCATAATCTTAAATCTTTTGAAGAGCACTTGTATTTTATTGGCATCTTTTCAGTTTGTACATCTGGGGTGCCTCACATTGAAAGATAAATACATACCACAATAATGGAAACATGTTAGCCAAATAGTTGCATTGAAAGTTTGGGCTGCCTCTTACCATCACCTAACGATCAGAAATAGCTGGCATGATAACAATATCAGAACAGCTGTGCTATTTTAAAGTATTTTGATTTCTAAACAACCTCCCACTATTAACTCCCTTTTTAGATTTTTTAAAATCCGCTTGTACAAATGAATTATTACTTGAACATGAAATACAGCAGGGGAAAATATGAAAGAAATATGCTAGAGTAGATGTATTTCCAGACCCAGTAATTGTGGATGCAACTGATTTGCAAACTGTATTTTGTTTATACATTAAAAAAAAAAAAAAAGAATCTGCTACTGGGGAGCCAGAGTTGAAAAAGTCCAGATTGGTTTGTGACAGTTTCCTGCTGTTTTTTGTGGGGTTTTTTTTTACATAATTTAACTCTGAGTCAACAAAATGTTTTCCTTATATCATGTAGCTTGACAATATTAATTGAATACTTTTCTTCAGAAGTTGAAGATTGACAAATAAGACAAAATTATGTGATGTTTCCAGAAGTCAAATGTTAATTAGCAGTCAATGGTTTTCTGTGTAGGTATTGTTGTTTTGTGTAAAAAGGCCTTAATAAATATTCCGCCACTCAGTTTAATGCTCAGTTTGCGGGTGAGAAAGAAAACGGATCCAGTGGAGGGTGAACACAGTGTCATGATAACTGAGGTCAAATTTATTTGCTCAAGAATTTGCTTTGAATGTTAGTTATTCAGCTGTGTTTACTAATGAACTGTGCAAGCATATAAACAAGCAGTGTTAGAGACACAGTGGCTAGACTTTCTGTTTCCAAAATATTGTCCCAATGGCAACGTCCATTCACAAAAATATGCTTCCATTGGTTAAGCAAAGGATTGCTAAGCCAAAGAGATGTGGTTACTCTAAATTTCTGATATTAACATGCTATAAGTAGCTCAAGACAATGATTTAGCTATTGATTGATGAGTTATAAACAATGGATTTCTTCTAAGCAATAGTTTTAAAAATAAATTTAACATTAGTTTTCTATTCAAGATAACATCTTTTTAACATTGCTGAAACACCTTCTAGCTCAAAGTAATTTATAATTCAGTCATTTATTCAGAATTTCAATTAAAGATACTTTCAAGAGCTATTAAACTTCCTTATTTAATTTGTAATAAAGGAAAGGAGAGTTGAATTTGAAATTTAAGACCTGTGAAATATTAAAATACTTATGGGAACTACAATGGATTGTTCAGAAACATTCAGAAAAATACCATTTTTACAGGACTGTTTTTGTTTTTAGCACAATAATGTGGATCCCCCTTGTTCGTGCTCAGCAATATCTAAAATTTCATGGATTCTGTGTTTTGATTCAAACACTTGATTCAGAAATATTTCAGGGAGTTGAATTTCAGCCAAACCTTTGGAGAAGATATCTTGAATCTCTCCTTTATATTGCCTTGTAGCTGAGGTAAACCATTCTCAGCATCCTGTCAGAACCCCACTACAAGTACCTGCATCTCTCTGCTTCTCTGCGGTTTTCTCCAGCTCCAAAACAATGACATGCACTGGAATTCACATCTCAGGGTCAACCCTTAACCGATGAAAGGTTTGCTAGATGACAGTTTATAGGCATGTTCTGTATGGTTTCTCAGAGGGGAGCCAACAGAATGGAGTATCTATTGTCCACAGTAGCATCGTCTCATTAATATACCCTTCACTGGATTTTTTCTCGTTCCTGTCTCTTATCCCATCTATCCCTCACTCTTGTTTCCTGAAATAACCTCCCAAATAAACTATATGAGTCCTTGTCTCATAGTCAGCTTTAGGTTCACAAAATTCCAATTTCCATAAGGAGATACTTAAACATTTTCCAGTATCAATAAACAAAGATTCTGTGCACCTTTTGAAAATCAAAACTCACAAAGCAATATTTTAATGAGTTAATGTATATGATTCAAAAACATGTGATCCATCACTCTTTACTGTAAAAATCTAGATACCAAGAAAACCAAAGTTCTCCCCAATTGTCCCCAATTTTTGCTTTTGTTGATGCATGAAACTTAGCGGTTGCTATGTTGTTCAGTATTTAATAAAAATAAATTAATAAAAAACAAAAAACTTCGCAAATTCTTACTATGAACCATAACCTACCTGTTTCTTACCAAGAATGAGAAGAACTTGCCATTGGAACACCTGCCAAGCCAATTATGTCCTTTGGTTCTAATTTAACAGGATTTTTTAAGTGAATATTTTTTTCTAATTATGTTTGTTTTTAAAGAGATCACAACTTAGACTGGATGAACTATTTGCTTTTGTTCTTTCTCCTTTTTTTTTCTGTCTTTTTTGTTTTCCTGTAGAGTACTTTCCATTTACTTTAAAATGTGAGTAAACTAAGCTATCATACTATAGTTTGTAAGAGCTAAATGAAATTTTATTACATCTAAGTGTTCTTAAGAAATACCATCACCTGAGAAGTGAGAAAATTCTCAAATACTGGCTTTTATATTAGGTTTTTTGTTTGTTTGTTTTTTACTTGCAGTTCAAATATGTCTAATATATTACATAGAAAACCTTTTTTTTTCCAGTTGAGTCCCTCCAGTGACATATCAGTAAACAAACAAACAAAAAATCTTAAATTAGATTGTTGAGACAAATGTAAGAAATAATAATGGCAAAAGCAATAAATAATTGTTAAATTTTTTAAATTTGATTTTTGTATAGTTGAAGTAACAAAAGAAAATGAGAAAAAGAGGAGGAAAGGAGAGGGTTGAAAAGTTTATTTATTTTGTAAAATCCTTAAGAGACATAGATCTAATTTAATAAATTTCACTTAAAAGTAGTCATACATGGTAAAAACATTATAATTTTAATTATTATCTATGGAAAAGTTAAATGGGTATTCTAGAAATGTTCTATTTTCCTAACTTGTAATGGGAAAAAACTGTCTTCTTGTTTACATGGTACTTTACAGACTCCAAGTATCTCTTTGAAAAAAATCTCTGTCATTTTTTAAATGTCTCCCTTTTTTATTAATAGGAATTATACACTTTTTAAAGTAACACCTCATTCTCAAGAACCTTAAATAACATTGAAAGCTTTACAAAAGTTCTCCTTTCCATATATTCAGTTTCCTACTAAACCAGATAAGATAAAAGTAAATCTTGCACCATATCTATGCTCAAGGTGAAATTCATTATCCTTTTAATTTGCAAATACATTTTCTGTTAGGCAATACATTAATTAAAACTATAACCTTAATGGATAATTTTCAGCAATCAATAGTATTACAAACAACACACTTTTTTATTTTATAGTAACTCTATAGGAATTAAATGGCATCTGTAAACTTTTCAATCTGAGTAATAAAGATGCAGGATGACCACAAAGATCAGTTGAACCTAGAGCTTGAGATTGTCAAACTTCTCCATTTTTACTTTCCCTCCCAAATTGTTTTCTGCCTTCTCCTCCATGATGAAAAGGGAGAGCATTACCTCTTGATCAAAAGCCAAGGACATGACTAAATTTAATAAAAGTTGTCTTCTTTCCTACCAAACCTTCTGCATTTTTGGCCAAAACATTCCCTAGAGACAGGAAGCAATTAATTGCAGGTTTTGATATTTTAGCAACTGCCTTTCCATCTGGTACTTGACTGAACACAATATAAAGGAGGGTGTAACAACAAGACTAACATTTTTGCAATGTGTAGGTAAAGAAGCTGATAACATAATTAGGAGGTTGAAAGACAAATGGTAGAAACACCCAACTGTGAATAATTGGAAAATTGGCTCCAAAAGTTTTAGCATATCCGTAGTTCAAAGATTTGAATGAAAACCGATGCATTATGAATTTCTTTTTATCAAATGAAATCAGGCAGATTACAGTTTTCTCTACACTGTAGTCTTTAGACTACAGTTTTTAAATTCAACATTTAAATTGAATATCATTAAATAAGCAGTAGCTGGTAAAATGTATTAATTAAGCATTAATTATTAAAATATTAAAATAAATGATCATTTCTATTATATAATTCCATTTTAAAGGGAAGGGGTCTGTTAAATAAAAATCAAATATTAGATAAGGAAGGTGTAGTGTGTTGAATGGTATCTTTCAAAAAGTATATCTATATCCTAACTCTCGGAAACTGTGAAGGTGATCTCATTTGTTAAAAAAAAAAAAAGATTTTTTGGGCTGGCCGAGTGACTCATTGGTTGAGAACTGGCTTGGGATTTCAGAGGGCCCCGGTTCGGATCCCACATATGAGGGCCAGTGACACTGCCCTCTACAGCTAAGATGCTGAACAACAGCTCGAGCTGGAGCTGGGTTGCCGTAAGTTGGGGCGACAGTGTAGGCTGCAGTCCCTGCTGCAGTGGGCTGCCATAAGCTACCGTGTGTAGCTGGCAGCCAGCGTGAGCAGCCAGCAGCCACCATGAGCTGACGTTCAGAAGGTGGTGACTGATCTGCCTCGCCCGGGATGAGCACAATGATGGTGCCAGCTTGGGCCAGTGAGGCAGCGTCCTCCACAGCTAGACTGAAGAACAAAAAACGACAGCAACTTGTCTGTTCCCCTTCCCCCAATTCCCCAATTAAAAAAAAATCTTAAAAAAAAAAGAATTTTGTAGATGTCATTAAGAATCTCGAGATTAGATTACCCTGGACTGTTCCCTAAATCCAACGATAATTGTCTTTATAAGAAACAGAAGAGGAAAAGACACAGAGAGTCCATGAAATAACAGTAGTTTCCCAGACCTTTCAGGGAGAGTGCAACACTGAACATGTCTTGATTTTTAGACTTCTGGCCCCCAGATTGTGTGAGAATAATTTCTGTTGTTTTAAGCCACCCAGTTGTTGGTCATTAGTTATAACAGCCCTAGGAAACTAGTACAAAAGGTAGTTATACATCCACATAATTTATTTCAATTACTGTTCATGTGTGTTCAGTATTACATATTGCGGATTAAAGTTTCTATTTTTGTGAGGTATTAACGCATTCGATATATAATCATAGTATCAGTTGACATTCATTATGTTATCTGTGTAGAAGGCATTGTTCCAAGTGATTTGAAATATTAATGTGTTTAATTCTCAAACCACTTAAGTCCCAGGAGAGTAGAGATAACTGAGTGAAGCACAGACTATGTCACAAATCGAGGGTCCCACGTCCCCCAAAATGGTGGAACTGGGGCTTGTGACCCAGGCAGCCAGGTTCCAGAGAGCTCATTTCTGAATTGTCGTGTTAGGTGGGTTGACATAGAAACAGGTAATAGAATGCAAACTGATACTTCACAAAAATGCATCTTTTCTTTTTGAATAAGAACAATGAAATAGGGAATGTGAGTGTCTGAAAATCAAATGGGCTCCACACAGAAGTATAAACAAATATACTACTGGTAATGAATAGTGCTGATTCTTCAAGTCTGTTTTCTTCCTTATAACATTAAGACTACCTAGTTTATGCTAAAAAAAAAAAAAGCCAAACATTTTTATCTTTCAATTTTAAATGGAATTAGAATCATGCAATGACCCTTCCCAACTAAAATAGCATGGGGAATTAAATGCTTTCAGTTACTTGACTGTGTCATTACTTTAACAGATTAACTTAAGAGATATAAGAAGATATATCTGTGAATGCAAACAGAACTGAATAAAAACATTTCAACTCATTGTAGGTTGTTCTATTTATTAAGATGTCCCTGAAAATCCATAAACTTAAACCAATGTTAAACGTTTTCTCTTGAAAACAGCAATCTATAATTTCAAGCATGGCCTAATAAATTTACTTCCAAAATTCACTTTTGTTCTTTTTAAACAATGTTTAACTATACCCTTGATTTTCATGCATACTATTTTTTTTTAAGATTTTTTTTGGGAATTGGGGCAGGGGAACAGCCAAGTTGTTGTGCTTCAATCTTAGTTGTGGAGGGCACAGCTAGCTCAGCTCCAAGTCCAGTCACCATCCAGCCTCCCATTGGCACTTGCGGCTGCTCAGCTCAAGGTGCCATGTTCAATCTTAGTTGCAGGATAAGCATAGCCCACCAACCCATGCAGGAGTCGAACCGGCAACCTTGTTGTTAGGAGCACGTGTTCTCACCAGCTGAGCCATCCTGCCACCTGTTGGCAGCTCAGCAGAAGCTCAGCTTGGGAGCAGCTCACAGGCCCATGTGCGAATTGAACCAGCAACGCTGTTGCTCACAGCTTGTGCTCTTAACCAACTGAGCCACTCGGCCAGCCCACATGCATACTATTTTTGATTTGGTTCTGTGACTTAAGCACAACAAGGTAGTCAACCATTATGGTTAGCATATTGCTATAGAAACTCAGAACTTCAGAAGCTTTCCAGGGAGAATGTAGGTAGATTATCCAGACGGGCCTTAAATCCAATTACAACTGTCCTTGTGAAAGACAAAAGAAGCATTTTGCATCATTCAGGCATTTTCAAAATGAAGAATTTTTAAATAAAAACTTAGATGAACGTGAGTCCATTTGTTTCAAATTAATTTATTTAAGTCAAGGAATATTAATTTTCTTTCATCTACTTCTAAAATAAATTTATTTTTATAGTCTATTTGGTTCTTTTATATAAATTTTTCATCTTTAAAATACTACTAATCAATCCTTATACAGCCAGTGTGACTTTTGGAAAAGTATATATAAAAAGAGGAATTGATTTATAAAATGTTCTCACATCATTATATTTTTGTCTTCTATCTGTCTACTGGAAATGCATTGTAAACACTTACTATCAAGAAATATCAACACTAAATTGTTATAGAGTAGGTAAATGGTAAAGCATGAATTAACAAGGAAAATATTTGATTTGTTGCTGGGGTTTTCTTTTTGTTGTTTTTTGTTTGTTTGTTTTTTAATACCAACTGAAATATTTTGACTGTCACAAATTAAACACATATGTATCTTTTTAAACTTTATGAGAGTTTATGTCTGCATTTCTTAAAGAAAAAAGTAAAAGTGTAAGTTTTTCCATTTTCTTTCCTTTTTTAACACAATCTACCATACTGATATATTAAAACATGTGGTAACTGCTATTGAAAATAGTATGGAAATTCCTCAAACAATTAAAGAGAGAATCACCATGTGATCCAGTAATTCCATTTCTGGGTATGTATCCAAAAGAATTGAAAGCAGAATCTTGAAGACATGTTTTCACACCCATGTTCACTGTAACACTATTCATAATAGCCACAGGTGGAAGCTACCCAAGTAACCATTGAGGGATGAATAGATAAATAAAATGTGACAAGTGTATAATATGGAATATTAGCTTTTAAAAGGAAGGAAATCCTGTCCCATTTTACAGCATTTATGAAGTTGGAGGCTTTATGCTAAGTGAAATAAACCAGTCACAAAAAGACATTGTACAAGGTCTGACGATGACATTCGCAAACTTGCCACTGTGCGCTTACATTGGCAGCATGGTACAAACAGCTCAGTAAGGTTTCATAACCTTGGTATATCAGTGTCTCACAGCTGTGTTTGTGTCGATGTGTGGTGGTGTCGTGCTGAGTGGCATTCATTATTGTTATTGCGTGTTTTTTGTGCTGTCATGAGAATGTCTGAGCTTGAACTAGAGCAATGAACAAACATTAAATGTCTTGTTAAACTTGGCAAGAGTGAAGTGAAATCAGGGATATGTTAGTCCAAGTTTATAGGGATAACACCATGAAGAAAACAGCAGTGTACAAATGGATTAAACATTTCTCTGAGGGGAGAGAACGTGTCACTGATGAAGAGATGTCAACATGGCCAGTAATGAACAGAACTGATGAAAACATTGCAAAAATTCATTGAATTGTGCAACAAAATCGTTGACTGATTTGAGAAGTATAGTAGACCAAGTGAACATCAGCAGAGTAAAAGGAAAATCTTAAGTGAAAATCTTGGCATGTGAAAGATGTGTGCAAAAATGGTCCTGAAGGAGCTCACTGATGAACAAAAGCAAGGGAGGGTTGATGTTTGCCAAGACCTTTTGGAGAGGCAAGACGATGTTTTGGGCCGTGTTATCACTGGTGATGAAAGATGGGTGTACCAGTATGACCCTGAAAGAAAGCATAAACGTGCACAATGAGAGTCAGCCAATTCTCCACCACCAAAAAGTTCTGTCAGTACAAATCAAAAGTCAAAACGATGTTGCTAAACTTTTTTGATATCAGAGGGATTATTCATTATAAATTTGTAACAACTGGACAAACAGTTAACCAAGTTTACTATTTAGAAGTGCTGAAAAGGCTGCATGAAAAAATCAGATGAAAACAACCTGAACTTTTCGCCAATAATCACGACAATGCACCAGCTCCCACAGCACTGTCTGTGAGGGAGTTTTTAGCCAATAAACAAATAACTGTATTGGAACACCCTCTCTACTCACCTGATCTGGCCCCCAATGACTTCTTTCTTTACTCAAATATAAAGGAAATATTGAAAGGTAAACATTTTGATGACATTCAGGACATCAAGGGTAATACCATGAGAGCTCTGATGTCCATTGCAGAAAAAGAGTTCTAAAATTGCTTTGACGGGTGGACTAGTCACTGGCATCAGTGCATAGCTTCCCAAGGGGAGTACTTCGAAGGTGGCTGTAGTGATATTCAGCAAAGAGGTATGTAGCACTTTTCCTAGGATGAGTATTTAAAGTAATCAGTTAATAAAAACAAAGTAGAATGGTAGCTACTAGGGTCTGAGGGGAGAGAGTAAGGGGAGTTGTTTAATAGCGTTTGAGATTTGCAAGATGATGAAGTTCTGGGGATCTGCTTTAGAGCAATGTGAATACTATGCTTAACACTTTTGGACTGTATACTTTAAAATGGTTAAGATGGTCAATTTGTTATCTGCTCTTTACCACTGGAGGTAGGAGGTGGGGTGGAAGGAAGCATGTATAAGAAAGCATCTGAAGGGAAAGTCTGTTTTCTAAAATTGAGTATTCTTAGAATATATTTCAAGTTGCAAACGAAGTAAAGATGTATTTTTTAAAAATCTGAGAAAGGGATTTCATTTTGGATCCTTAAACAGAGTTTTCTTAAATAGAGTTTACTCTCTAGAAAGTTTTTTTTTTATCTTGGTGGTAAATACAGTACTTTAACAGGATTGCAGAAATCCTGAAACTTATGAAGAAAAGAGAAAGAAACAAAGAATGGGCAAAAAAAAAGAAAAAAAGGTTATTTGGGTTGACTTGTTTGCTAATTTTGATTAGCTATCAACATAGCATTCATTGGTTAGTTAGTTTGTGTGAAATTAAAAAGGTTTTATTAGAAAAGTCTTGGGAATGTCTCCTATGAAAATTTTATGCAAAATTGCTTTCCCAGGAATTTTTACATTCAGCTTATTGCAGGGGAAAGAAATGACTCAGATAATCTTTTCAGGTGTTTTCCTGTGCATTCAACTTTTAATTATATAGTGCTTCCTATGATTATTTAAGAAGCTATAAGTATCCTTGAGGAAGTGACAATTTGTTTGTAGAGCTCAATTCAAGTCATATGAACATGGGTTAGTGTTCTTAATTGTTACAGCCTCTCTATTTAGTTATTAATTATCTTTGTGTTTCAAATGACCTTTACATAGCAGAAAAAAAATGAATCAAAAAGAGGCAAAGAGAAAAAAGGCTTTAATGCTTTCACACTGAGCCCCTGTTGAAACATCAGTGTATACACATCCAAGTGTTTTCTTTATTCATTTACAATATATATTATGTAATATGCACACACACGCACACACACACACAGCTTCTGTGAATCCAAGCTGTCTTGTAATTTGCTCATTTTGCTTAACTTGTCTTGAACTTGATTACTCTATTAGAGCTGTCTCTTTTTCCCCTGCCTTTTATTGGTAGAGTTGGTCTTTGGCATACTGTTCCTTCTGCTCTTGCCTTCACATTGCAGGGTACAAATCTCTTTATCTGTAAAGAGAAAGGTAAAACTGTGGTCTCTAGGGTCCTCTGCCTGACATGCCTATGATTCTTAATCCTATCCACCACCACCAGGCAAATTCAGATCACCACCTTTGGTTCCACTGCCCACGCTATTGTGATGGTGTGACTTCTCTGTATTCTTGTGTCAAGAACTGTAGAACCAGTGTGGTATACGAAGGGTGACTCATTTCTGTGAAATTATGAAATGTTTAAGGATAGATTTATGTGTTATGCTTTTTCTTTATTAAAGTTTATTGGGGTGACAAAGGTTAGGCAAGTTATATAGGTTTCAAGTGTACAATTGTGTAATACATCATCTATATATTGTGTGTTCACCACCAAGAGTCAGTTCTCCTTCTATTACCATGTATTTGATCCCCTTAACCTTCTTCTACTATGCCTCTCCTGCCTTACCCTCTGGTAACCACTAAAGTGTTGTCTCTGTCTATGAGTTTTTGTTTCTTTATTTGTTTGTCTTTTCCCTTTGTTGCTTTCAGTTTTATATCCCACGTATCAGTGAAATCATACGGTTCTTGACTTTTTCTGTCTGACTTATTTCACTAAGCATAATAATCTCAAGATCCATCCATGTTGTATACTCACCAAAAAGCAGATATTCAATAAACAGTTATGTTTATTATCATCACAAACAGCACTTAAGTGCTGTATTGTATTAAAACAAAACAAACAAACAAAAAAACAAACAAAAAAATAACAACAACAGTGACTGTCAATTAAATTCCTTACCTTTGTCTTAGGTAAAGTTTTTTATTACAATTTTTATTTGGGAAACTGATTTAAATCTATAGAGAGCAACCAGGCATCACTATGTTTGTTGCATCATTTCCACTGTGCATCCTGGCTTAGAAATGTGATTTCCTCACCAAAAAGATAGCTTTGAATCAGTCAATGTTTAATTATGGTCTGGCAGAATATTTGCATATGCATAGTTAAAATGTATAGCTGCTAGAGTCATTGAAAATTATATCTTTCAATTTATGTCAAGATGTCAGATATGCATTTAGGACAGTCTTCAGAAACTCTTGTTTGGCTACAGGTGGAAAGATCGTCATTGCATCTAGACATTTGTTTAAAGTATAGATTTGTTATTATTTATATAAATTTAGGGAAGTAAATTAGCCACTCTGAGATTCAATGTTTTCATATGTAAAATACGGATGGTAGTAACTGTCTTATATTTTTATTGCAAGGATTCTTTAAGATGATTTATGTGAATCACTTAGCACTACTTGGTATAGAAAGCTTTGATAAATAATTTCACTTTGGTTTGTCAGATTACTTTGTGAGAGCGTAAATGAAAAGACTGTGTGAGAAGCATAGAACCCGTTGAACATAAATCACCCAAGCAAAGAATATTAGAGCAGCAATAGACCCCTGAGAGATCAAACATTTCTTCACATATTCCCCACACACAACACGTAACACAGGTACATCACACAAATGAGAAAATGGAGGTCTGGGAGGTGCAATAGATTTCCTTTGGTCACACAGATAGGAAATTTGGAGGGCTAGTCCTGCTCTTCTGTTTTCCTACTCAGTACTGCTTTTTCCATATAATTCAGTTCCTCAGACAATGAGAGATCAATGTGAAGTAACTTGGAGGAAAGTAACAAAACAAGACCTAGAGATAGGATAACCATGAGCTATTGACACAGTAATGCTGTGTGACTACCAAAACACTCAGTGACATACAGCAATAAACATTTATTTTTGTTGCAAATCTGTGGGTCACCCACTTATGCTGGGCCCAGCTTGCCAGTGTTTCTGATCTTGTTGGGTGTTCTCAGACACCTGGATCAGTTAGGCATCTCTCTTTTTGGGATGGTTGGCTATTGGTTGAGGAATATCAGCTATTTTCCACATGGTCTCTACTCTTCTAGCAAGGTAACTTGTACTTGGTCATATAAAATTGGCAAGACTCCAAGACAGGGCAAAGGCATATAAATCTCTTGAGGCTTAGGTTTATAACTGCCACAGTACCACTTCTGCTACATTCTACTGATCAAAGTGAGTCATAAGACAACTCAGAACTGAGGACTTGGAAAACAGACTACATTTCATGATAGAAAAAGCTGCAAGAGGGGGTCAAGATAGTGGAGCAAATAAATGCTGTGCTTGCCTCCTCCCATAGTCACATTAAAATTACAACTAAATTATAGAAAAATCAACTGAGGAACCGTCTGAAATCTAGCTGAACAGAAGTACTATAACTAAGGATATTAAGAAGAAGCCATGTCGGGCCGACCGAGTGGCGCATTGGTTAAGAGCTGGCTTGGGATGCCAGAGGGCCCCGGTTTGGATCCCACATATGAGAGCCAGTGACACTGCCCTCTACAGCTAAGATGCTGAACAACAGCTCAACCTGGAGCTTGGCTGCCGTGAGTCAATGGCGATGGCGTAAGCTGCAGTCCCTGCTGCAGTGGTTGCCATGGGCTACCGAGTGTAGCCAACAGCCAGCATGAGCGGCCAGCAGCCGCAGTGAGCGGCCGTCCAGAAGCCGGCGACTGATCTGCCTCGCCCAGGAAGAGCGCAATGATGGTGCCAACTTGGGCCAGTGAAGCAACGTCCTCCACTCCACAACTAGACTGAAGAACAAAATGACAGCAACTTGTCTGTTCCCCTTCCCTCAATTGCCCAGTGCTGTTCCCATCCTCTAATTCCCCCAATTCCCCCAATAAAAATCTTTAAAAAATAAAAAGAAGAAGCCATGTCAACACTGGTAGGATGGGTGGAGAAACAAAACTGACTGGTCCTGCACCTACATGTGGCAGTTGAGATTTGAGAGGAATATCTCAGCCACAGCGATTTCCCCCTGGAAGAGTGAGAGACCCCAGCTCCACACTGGGTTCCTCATCCCCAAGTACCAGTGCCAGGAAGAAGAGCCCCCCAAATATCTGAACTGTGAAAAACAGTGGGGGTTCTGACTGTCTGTGTGAGAGGGAGGACTATTGGAGTCCCAGACATCCTGTTACAGGGCTCCCACACAGACCTGTTCCCTGGGATCCAGTGGAAGGATAGATTTAGGGCAAAGACTGGAGAGACAGTCACAATTTTCCCTGTATAGGAACTTTTTCCTGTGTAGCCGGTAGGCTGGCACCTCTTTGCTGTGTTGAGCCCTCCCCCGACACAGCCAAATCTGAATCTGCTTTGACCTGGTGAACACCACTTGCTCCACCCTGGTGACTTTCTGGGACCCTGCCCTGCCCCTAACTTGTGCAGCACCAGAGTCACTTTCTGCCACCAGCAGCTAGCCCTGGCTCACACACCCCACGAGGCTCTTTCAGCAGCAAACATGTGTTCTCAACTTGTGCGCCACTTGAGTCATATTCCCAGCCAACATCCAGCTCTGGACCACACTACAGTCTTTCTTGGACAACTCTCCAAGATCAGTGGGCCCCAGGTGGGCAGCAGCTGGCCTCGATGTGTTCTGAGCCTTTAGCTTAGTAGCCCCAGGCTCAGCAATGACACCAAACTAGAATCTACATTAACCTGGTGAACAGCAGTAGGAAAAAAGTTGAATCAGTAATCAAAAAACTCCAAACAAACAACAACCCTAGACCTGATGGCTTCACAGGTGAATTTTACCAAACATTCAAAGAAGAATTAACAGCTATCCTTTTCAAGTTATTCCACAAATTTCAAGAGGAGGGAAAGCTCCCAAGTGCATTTTACAAGGCCACCATTATGCTGATTCCAAGACCAGACAAAGACATTACAAAAATAGAAAATTATAGGGTGATATTCCTGGTGAACATAAATACAAAAATTCTCAACAAAATATTAGCAAACTGAATTCAGCAATGTATCAAAAAGATCTTACATCATGATCAGGTTTGATTTATTCCTGTGGTGTAAGTTTGATTCAAAATTGCGAATCAATTAATGTGATACAGCACATAAATGGAATAAAAAAATCATATGGTCATATCAATAGATACAGAAAATGTGTTTGACAAAATTCAGCATTGATTTTTGATAAAAGCTCTCAGCAAAGTAGGAACAGATAATAAAGGCCATATATGAGAAACACAGCTAAAATCATACTCATGGGGGAAAAGCTAAAGTGCTCTTCAGGTAGGGAAGACAAGGATACCTACTTTCAACATAGCATTGGAAGTCCTAGCAAAAGAAACCAAATGAGAAAAGGAAACAAGGGGCATCTAAATTGGAAAGGAAAATGTAAAACTGTCATTTGCAGGTGACATGATACTATCTATAGAGAACCCTAAAGACTCCACACACAAAAAAACTATTATAATTGATAAATGAATTCAGTAAAGTAACAGGATACAGAATTAATATTCAGAAATTGGTTGCATTTTTATACACCAATAATGAACTACCCGAAAGAGAAATTAAGAAAACAATCCCATATACAATTGCATCAAAAATAGAAAAAAGAAAAAAACTAGGAATAAATTTAACCAAGGAGATAACAGTTCTGTACTTGAAAAACTGGAAGACACTGAAGAAAAAAACTGAAGAAGACACAAATAAATATAAGCATATACCGTGCTCACGGATAGGCAGAATTAACATTGTTAAAATGTCCATACTACCGAAAACGAACTCTAGATTCAATGCAATCCCTATCAAAATATCAATGGTATTTTTCACATAACTAGAACAATAATTTTAAATTTTATCTGGATCCACAACAGACCCTAAATATTGAGAAAGAAGAGCAAAGTTGGAGGTATCACACTCCTAAAACCAAACTATACTACTAGATTATACTAACCAAAACAGCATGGTACTGGCATAAAAACAGACATGTAGATCAATGGGACAGAATAGAGAGCCCAGAAATAAACCCATGCCTATATGGCCATTTTATCTATGACAAATGAGGCAAGACTATACACTGGGGTCAAGACAGTCTATTCAATAAATGGTGCTGGGAAAACGACAGATACATGCAAAAAATGAAACTGGACCTTCTTATACCATTTAAAATACACTCAAAATGGATTAAAGCCTTAAATGTAAGGCCTGAAACCATAAAACTCCTAGAAGAAAACATAGGCCGTAAACTCTGACATTGCTCTTAGTCACACTTTTTTCTGATCTATCTCCTTGGGCAAGAAAAGCAAAAGAAAAACAAATGGAACTATATCAAACTAACAAGCTTTTGCAGAGCAAAGGAAATCACCAACAAAACAAAAAGACAGCCTACTGCATGGGAGAAGATATATGCCAATGACACTTCTGATAAGAGGTTAATATCCAAAATTTATAAAGAACTCATGCAATTCAACACCCCAAAAATAAAAAATAAAAGTTGGGCAGAGGACCTGAAAAGACATTTCTCCAAAAGGACACACAAATGGCCAATAGATATATGAAAAGATGCTCAACGTCACTAATCATCAGAGAAATGGAAATAAAAACCAGAATGAGTTATCACCTCATACGTGTCAGAATGCCTATCATCAGTAAAACAACAAATATTGGTGAAGATGCACAGAAAACGGAACCCTCGTGCACTGTTGGTGGGATTGTAATTCGGAGCAGCCACTGTGGAAAATGGTTTGAAGTTTCCTCAGAAAAATTAAAAATAGAACTACCTTTTGACCTAGCAATTCTGAGTATTTATATGAAGAAATTTAACACCCTGATTCAAACATGTTTATGTTCCCCTGTGTTCACTGCAACACAATTTACAATAGCCAAGACATGGAAGCAACCTAAGTGCTTAACAATAGACGACTGGATTGAGAAGAAATGGTATATATATATACAATGCAATATAATTCAGCCATAAAAAAGCATGAAATCTTACCATTTGAGACAACATAGATGGACCTAGAGAGTATTATGCTAAGTTAAATAAGTCAGACTGAGAAAGGCAAATATCATATGATCTCACTTATATGTGGAATCTAAAGAACAGAATAAACAAACAGAACAAACAGACTTGTAGATACAGAGAACAAACTGATGATTGCCAGAGGGGAGGGTGGATGGGGGGCTGGGTGAAAAAGGGGAAGGGATTAAGAAGTACAAATTAGTAGTTACAAAATAGTCACCAGGATGTAAAGAACAGCATAGAGAATATAGTCAATAATATTGCAACAATTAAGTACAGTGCCAGGTGTGTACTAGACTAATCAGGGATCACTGCATAAATTATGTAAATGTCTAACCACAGTACTGTACACCTGAAACTAATATAAAATCATGTTGCATGTCAAACCTGTTTGGCCAGGTTTCTACTGGCCAAACATGAGACAATCTGAGCTTCAATAATAATAATTGCAATAAACTGCAATCAATCAAATATGCTTAAATGCAAGGGTTTTTCTATATATGTGCTTTATTTTAAATTAAAAAATACTTTTAAAATCGGGGGGGAGCTGCAAAGTCATATAGTGAAAGGATGAATACACAGAGAGTTGAAGAATTGGGGCTAATTTGTAATCAATCACAGGCACCCTCAGATTAGGTACTAAAATCAACAACATCCCCATCCCTCTGTTTTAGGACATTTCTCCCAACTAGTTGATACACTGATGTTTAGTTGCTATCCAATTAATGTTATAAGAAAACTTCAATATCCAACAAGAAAAAAAAAAGCAAAAGCAAAATCTCTTAAACGTTAATGAATTCAGTTGAAATGCAAAAATGTAAATGTCATTCTGTTCTCTTTTCTTACCACATACAACTCTATATGCCTTAGTCAGAGAGGGTGTGGGTTTATTCTGTATTATGAATTATGGTTACCATTTGAAATTTCTTTGCTAATGTGTTAAGCCAGGATTAGAAAGATACACTGTCTTTGTTGATTATTTAGCAAAGATGCTGCTAACTATGTCCTACCATGTGAACACAACCATTTAGGTACTCATTAAGAAAACTTATTACAACCCTATTAAAACACAACATATGAAAAGATGTTGAAAATTGTTGCTCTGATATATATTTATATAAATTTAAAATTTTTATTTTATTTGTATTCTATGATGTATAGAAACAACTACAAAAACACTAAATCAGTTTTTTTCAGTCTTTCTAATGATCAAGTAGATTGTAGTTGAAAAGATTTATATAGTAGAAATCAAGTGACTAGTTTATGCATGAGGTGAAATTACTGCCCTCTTTCTAAACTTTTATACTGTTTGTTTAAAAGAAGCCAATCTAATAGGCTTTCAATAAACCATTTGCATTTCTTTAAAGTTTAGTTATTTTCTTTAAAGATGTAATTTTAGACATTAAAACATAGTAAAGATCAATTTCTGCCATTTACTGTCTATGATAAAAGGAGGTAAACTTTTTAAAAAAGCTTTATTCTTTAAAATTGTCTAGATAATTCTTTATAGAAAAGAGAGCTTGTCTTGATATAATGATACTAAAATAAGCCTGCCCCTTCACTTACAATGTTGGTAATTTTTGCTTAAATAAATTAAGTGCATAACAAAATATACTATAGGAGAAGTGTTCATTGTTTCTATTCTGTTATAAACATGAACTTTAAGGTCATTCTTCTGTAAATCTTCAAACAATCCTACTTTAAAGGGGAAAAAAAAAAGAGCTAATCTCATGCTAATGGTGTTCAAATCACCCTATTCTCAAAGTCAAATTATAAAAAGCACTGAAAGAATTCATACTAGGATTAAATGAAATATAGATCAGTAAGCTTTAATAAGGATCATGACCTGGACTGAGTTTTTTGAGGATTTAATGTCTTTTTACATCAAATGATATTGAGATACTATTATAATTGATAGCAACTATTGTTGAAACATTTAAGACTTTGAAAAGCTAGCAATGCCAAATGTTTCTGTATTGCAACTTTACTTTTCCCTTATCCATTTACAAAAAAAATGTAGGATTTATAAACATAAAGATTTCCTGTTTTCCATCTTTATTTCCTCAACCTTGAATGGCCTTCAAATTCCTTCATTAGCATAGGATTAAGGCTGTTTCTTTCCTGACCACGTATATTGGCAGAATGGTGTGCGTGGTGAACTTCTAACACTTGGCTGGTACCAAGCTGTGGATAATGTGCTATTTCTGAAAGTGCTCTCCTGTAATATTTTGCCCTTTGTTGATTTACCTGATTAGACAGAATAAGTAGCTAATCTAGAAAATGTGGCTCTTATGTTTTGTGATTTTTATATTCATGTCAAATGTCCCATATTACATTGCAGTCTTAAATGCAATCAGATAAACTCCAACAACAACACCAGAAAACTCTGAGGTATTCCCATGGAGTAGGGTGAAACACCCTTTGCTGTTTTTCCAATAATGTGTTTGGCACTTAGTGCTTATAATAAACAGCTCTCTTCCTGTGCTCTGGGGGAATTTGATCTTTCACTGAGGTAAGTATTGCCCCAAGGGTTTAGAGAGGATGGAAAGAATTTAGAAACCTCAAAGTTGGCTTCCATGAACACCTGGTCAATTATTTCAGACAATAAACGGGAAGTATGGCAACTTATAAAGCACTTAATTCATTTCCAGGCTACCCAGGTACGTGTGCATTTGCTTGTTTTCCTGCCTGACTACTTGGAATGACTTTATAGAAGATGATCCTCTAGAATCTGGCTTGATTATCTAATTTCACATTAGAAAGAACAGGATTAGTCACCCATCTTCAGACCAAACACTTGAAAAGCTACCAGATTATCATGACTGGAAATCGAAGTACGTGGATAGTTCGGGAAGGTTTGGAGAGCTCTGCTCTTTGAAATCAGTATTATGAATTCTTTTAAACTTGAGGTATATTTATGATTTTTTTAATATTGTGGAAATATATTTGGCATTGAGAGTCAATCTCTGCATGTGAGATGTTATTGTGGTTGTTCAGTGAGAGATAAGAATAACCATTCCATTGTCTTTCTGAGTAAAATTAACACCTACAAATAATAGCTAAAAAAATATGCTGTTACATGCCATATGTTAATCTTTCCCAAACCATGCTCATTATGTTATTATTATTACTATTATATTTTCACTGGTTAGAAAGTTTAGGGTGAGAGGAGTAAAACAATTAGTCACCCAGGGTGACCCAGTTTGCAAGTAGCAAAACTAGAATTCAAAGTCAGGTATTATGATTCCAGATTTTGTGCCTTTATTAGTTGCTGCACTATACACTGAATCATTTGAGTGTATTAGGAGAACCAGCCTCCCAATTATATTTGTAACTATGCACGGTAAAAAACACCCTTCTGTAAATTAATATGGGTATGACAGGGTCTTCCTTTTCTGTCTTATGGTCTCTTTTCTTTATGCTTGTTAGTGCTTAATCTAAGAAATAAAAGTTTGTTTTAAAAGAATATCTTAAATTATGGAGATTTGCGGATGGCATGTCATTGCCAACACAGAGTTCAGTGACCTCATGGCTTCACACATTGAGATCTTTAGTTTCCATTTGACAAATAGCTCAGTGTGTTTCCAGATACTCATGAGACCAATTCCAAGATGGTCTTACCTTCAGGCAAAATAAGTAGCTTCCTATATATGTAATTGATTTTAGAGGTGCCAGGAGAGATATTCTGCATCTACCTTTCCATCTTCGCTGCTCCCTCCCACCCATGATCAAACACTTTATCTGCTCATTACTTAAATCTGAAATACCAGCATGAGCTAAACGTGGAAGAATCCCTAATGGGGAAAAAGTTGGTAGCTGGAGACTACAGGTTTGGACTTGAACTAATGTTCTCTCCACCTCTATTTACAGAGGTTAGGAGAAGGCTATTTCACTAAAGCAATGAATGGGAAAATAAAACTGCTATATTTCTTGAAAATTCTAAACGTCAGGGCCTAGAATATGGTATTCTTTCATTAATATCATTACAGAATCTCATAATATTAGCCATATGGAACCTTAAAAATCCAATTTGACTCTCTAATTTTTCAGATCAAGATACTATTTTAGGGGTATTGTTGAACTTTCTACATAAGATGTTGTTTGGGATTCAAAAGACAAGTCCGAACAAAAAATACATTTTAATGCTGTCATAAATTCTTTATTTTAGTTTTTGCTCCAAATTGCATATCCACCTAATTCTTGTGGTAAATTATAAAAATGGCCACACATTTTACCTTCTCTATATACACTTATCTTTGCAATGTAACTTTTTAAAAATTGTAGTAAAACCATTTAACATGATACCCAGCCTCTTAACAAATTTGTAAGTGTACAATACTGTACTGTTAACTTTAGGCACTATATTGTACATCAGGACTCTAGAATTTACTCATCTTGTACAACTGCACCTTATACCCATTAAAGAACTCCTCACTTCCCCTCTGTCCAGCCCCTGACAATTACCATTTCTCTGCTGCTATGAGTTTGACTATTTTAAATCTCTTATCTCATATCTCAAATATCTCATTGTCCTTCTGTGACTGACTTACTTAATTTAGCATAACATCATCCAGCTACATCCATGTTGTTAATTATGGCAGGATTTCCTTCTTTTTAAGGCTGAATAATATTCTGTTGCATGTATACACCATATTCTCTTTATTCATCTGTCAATGGGCATTTTGGTTGTTTCCATATCTTGGATATTGTAATAATGCTGCAGTGAATGTTACTGCAAATATCTCTTTGGCATACTTATTTTAATTCTTTTGGATATATATTTAGAAGTGGATTTCTCGATCAGATAGTTGCTTTATTTTTAATTTTTTGAGGAATCTCAACACTGTTTTCCATAATGGCTGTACCAATTTACATTTCTACCAATAGTGTACAAGGATTTCAATTTCTCCACATACTCACAAACACTTGCCATCTTTTGTGTTTGGTTTTTTTTTATACTAGATGCCCTAACAGGTGTGAGATAATATTTTTGATTTGCATTTCCCTGGTGATTAGTGATGTTGGGCACCTTTTCATATACTTGTGAGCCACTTATATGTCTTCTTTGGAGAAATGTCTATTCAATCACTTTGCCTATTTTTAAATCTGGTTGTTGTTGTTGTTAATATTATTACTTTTGATATCGAATTGTAGGCATTTCTTATATATTTGGAGATTAACCTTTTATCAGATATAATGTTTGCAACTATTTTCTCCCATACTGTAGGTTGTCATTTGATTTTGTGGTTTCCTTTGCTGTGCAAAAGCTTTTCAGTTAGATGTATTCTCACTTGTCTATTTTTGGGTTTGATGCTTGTGCTTTTGGTGTCACAGCCAAGAAATCATTTCCAAGATCAGTATCAAGATGGTTTTCCCCTACGGTTTCTTCTAGGAGTTTTATGGTGTCAAGTTTTAAAGAAAGAGGTGAAAGAGTTGTACACTGAAAACTCTAAAATATTGATGAAAGAAAATTTTTAAAAAGACACAAATAAATGGAAAGACATTGCATGTTATGGATTATAAGACTTAATATTGTTAAATATCCATACTACCCAATGTGATCTATAGATTCATTGCTACCACTATCAAAACACCAATGGTGTTTCTTATAAAAATAGGAAAAAATTCTAAAATTCACATGGAACCACAAAAGATTATGAATAGCCAAAGCAATCTTGAGAAAGAAAAAAGAAATTAAAACAGTATGGTAGAAGCATAAAAACAAGGAAAGAATAGACAATGAAAAGGACAATGAACGAATAGAGAGCCCAGAGATAAACCCACACAATATACTGTGAACTGATCTTTGACAAGGATGTTAAGAATACAAGTTGGGGAAAGAATAGTCTCTTCAACAAATGTTACTGAGAAAACTGGATATCCACGTGCAAAAGGATACAATTGAACCCTTATCTTATACCATACACAAAAATCAACTGCAAATGCTATGTAACTTTATATCTTTTCCAACTTGCAACTCTTCCATTAAGGGTTAGAGTTAATTTTCTATGCCTTGATTCTTAACTTATCCATATGACTTGCTTTGAGCAATGGAGAATTAGCAAGTGTGATCAAACAGAGACTTGTGGCTTTCTGGAACCCTGATGCTGCCACGTGCAGAAGCCCACGGTAGCCCCAGAGAATGAGAAACCTTCTTGAAGGAGTATTCGTAGACCAATCAGCTCGATAGCTGTCAAACATATGAGTGAGACCATTCTAGACCATCATGACTTGGCCAAGCCTGTCTAGAGAACTAAAGCTGCCTAAGAAATCCAAAGAATTATGTGAAATCATAAATGCTTATTGTTTTAAGCCAATGTGTTTCAGGGTAGCTTGTTATATCACAAAAGCTAATTGATACATTCTCTAGTTTTCCTTTGTTATTGTGATTGTAGATAGAGATCCTTAAGAAAACCTGGCCATCACTTCCTGGCATAAGGAAAATATTCAGGAATGTAAAAATATGAATGTTCACACTATTCAGTAATTCTAGGAAAGAATCTAAATGTTATGTTCAGACAATGCCACTGCTCAGTTCACGGTGTAAAGCTAGTTTTCATTGTTGCCAATATTATATGTGAGGAAAATGAGAAGTACAGTTATGTTTATGTTGACATGTCTTCATTGCAAGGTTAAGCGTTTGATTTGTTTATACTTTTCCCCATTTCTCTGGTTCAGCTGCACTGTC
Source organism: Hipposideros armiger (assembly GCF_001890085.2). Lineage (NCBI taxonomy): Eukaryota > Metazoa > Chordata > Mammalia > Chiroptera > Hipposideridae > Hipposideros > Hipposideros armiger. The sequence goes on along the minus strand of NW_017732402.1, from coordinate 266,394 downwards.
TGGGTTTTAACAGGCTTCAGTATTCCCTCATTCGGTGAGACAGTGTCTGAGTTAGGGATTAACATTTGTATAATGAAACATAAATGCTTGTGAATTGTATATAATATTTTAGCAAAAGCTTATTTAGTTTTACCACTTTCACAAAGTTTTGGTTTAGCAAGCAGCCTTTTGTTACCCCTTAGAAGTTCAATGTGATGGATGCTAGGAATATAATAAGAAAAGTGAATTTTTTTATTCTATCAGTAGTAGATATAAAAGGTAGCTGCTGTGTGTTAGGAATTAAAAAATAATAACTTTCAAATGGTACTTTGTCTTTTAAAATTTCCCTTTATCCTCATTCTAACTGCCTGTCTTAAAAAAATAAATTGAAAAAGTTATTTCTAAGGTTACAGTGAAATAAGTACCCTGATCAAATTATACAAAATCAATGCTTGAAAAGTTAAACAATATATACACATAAAGTTATTTGTGACTATACCAGTTTTGCTATCTTGTGTATATACAGTTTGTTTATGAAATAATCTGGCTTCCTTATTTTTGCCCTATTCTCAGTCTCTTGAAAGAAGTTGTTCCTGACCCCAGAATTCAATAATCTGAATGTGTTAGAAGTGGAATAAAACTTAGAAGTTTTCTACAGTCTATATTTAAAATATATTTTTATGCCTATTCAGATTAAAATGCATTTATAGACATACATATATAACTAAATCAAGTTTCATAAATTAATTATTTATTCTTGATAGTCAATGCATCCTGATTCTTTCAATTCTATTCTATTTCCATTTTCTTCTCTTATTGTCTCTCTCTCTCTCTGTGTCTCTTAATTTGGTCACCACTTACTAAATTAATTTCACATTTTGGCATTGGATTTTGACCTACTGATGGGAACACTCTGTTTTACACTAGAGGGAAAAAAATAATTCACAGCTTAAGATGCATATTACTGTTTTTTGGGGGTTTCGGGAAAGCCATGACGTATTTTTCTATATTTTTCAATGCAAAAATGCATCATGACTTCCCCGACGACCCAATAATTTTTTTTTCTTTTTATCTTTCTCTGCTTTTCTCCTAGCAAAGCAGGCATCTCTATTCTAACCTCCCTTTGAATCAGAGGAGATGTTGTCTTCTTAAAGTTTAAGCCCATGACCAGGTCATCCCATGAGTCTTCTGCCTTTGGATCGTCTTTTCTTTGATTCCCTGTTTAGCACTTATGACTGCTGAATTGATTTACAGTTTATTTCATCTTTTCCAACATACTGTGTCTTGTCACTCTGTCCCCTTCAAGCTCCGTGACAAACATCCTTCTTACTTCCAGCTCCCTTTCAGTTTTATTTTCTAGATTCATTTTTCTTTCCCAGTTGTCTCTGTCCTTCTCACTTGCTCTTGGACACCACTCCTTATGATCACAGCCCTTAACATCGACATTGTTTGGGGGCCCCCAAGCTAGTAAGAATGATTTAGAATGCCTGAGAATACATATGGACAGAAAAAAATGACTTCCAAAAAAGGGAAAAATGAAGAAAATATTATAATAAGAAATGGTTCCCTCTACTGGTCGACAAAAATAATCAAGATTTTATTAACTAACTTTTGCCCTTGAATGCCTTTTTTTCACATGTCCAGAAAAATGTTGGACAATTAAATTATGTATCTTAAAGTTTGAGGACATTTCCTTGTTGAGGGACAAATCAGGTTATCTCTTATATATAATCTGAAGCCCTGTGTCCCCCCACTTCCCAGAGCTGTCACTCAGTGAAGAGCAGGTCTTGCCTTTCTGCCTCCAGTGTGTTCAAACTTACACACCCTCATGGTGATCAACATCCCCAGCTTTTACTCTTTCTTGTGTTTTCCACACCAGGCTTTTGAATCCATCGTTCCCCTCCCTTATCTACTTCCACCTTTATGAGGAATGGAGTATTGCTACTTTCAAACAAAAAGGTATTCAACCTTGTCAGGCATATCCAGTTTAAGTGGGGTAGGTTTTTGAAATCATCTGGTTTCTACTATGGCTTTATGACATATATGACATTATCTGTAACATGGAAATACATTCACATTGTCCAAAGAATCTCACTGCGGTATCTGACCTGAGGATGTCCTTCTCTTGGGATTGAAATCACCTCCCCTTACTTTCTCTTTTTTTCTCACCAACCTGAATTTCCAGTTACTCAGTGTTTATTGATTTTAGCTAGATGAAGACAGGAAGCAAACTATAGAGTCACAGCACTCTCCCAGAGGGCTTTTGTGGTTTAAAAGATTATAAAATTAATTATATTTTTATTTCTAATATTGGTGGCTTTGAATAGGGAGGAAAGAAGTTCAGCCATCGTGAGCTGAGAAAATGCTTGAATGACCATCTTACTTCATATTTCATAGTTACACGTATCCTTTCTATATCACCCCTTTGTTAGGCTGATTGAGTTTTGATTCTTTTGATCAATATTTTATAGAAAAATAATTCTCACAGTAATGTTACCTTTCTCTAAGGCCAACATGTAAAAATTTTTTATCCTTCTATCTGGAGAATGAGATGAATGTTTTCAATATTGGAAGGGAAAAACAAAAAGTAGACTTTATTCTTGAATAGAAGAGCAGCTGAATATACTTAAATCTAGAAGACCTCAACCAATGGAAGCTAGAAAGTGACAAGAACAGACTAATGACAAATGTTGCCAATGTTCCCTAGACATAATTTGTAGGACCCAGTGCACCCAGTACAAAATTTCAAAAAGGGGCTCCGTGTTCAATAATTATTAAAAATTTCAATATGGCAATAGCAGAGCATTAAAGTAAACTCAAACCCTTCTAAGTATGGGGTTCTGTGTAACTGCACAGGTTGTCACTCATGAAGCCAGCCTTGTTCCTAGAACTTTTCTGTAAATGTGTACTGAGAGCTTTCAGTTCCTTCCTGGGGCTTTCAAAGCCTCCTGCATTCCATGTCTTCTTTGGTTCACAAGCAGATTTGTGAAATAGCAGTCTAATTGACTGCTAATAAATATATAATAAATACAGGGGGTGCCAAAAACATGCATACACATTTTAAGAAAGGAAAACTGTATTAGAATTGTAATACTCAATATATACCAATAACAAAAGATGACTACAAGTCACGTTTGACTTCTGCAATTACAAGAGGTGCTCAAAGTGGTTGCCATCAGCATCTAGACACTTCTGATGATGGTGAACTACTGCTTGAGCAACATTGACCAAAATGTCCACTTGTATACATTTTTTGGCACCCCCAGGTACACACACACACACACACACACACACACACACACTCAGATGGTCTGATAATTAAGTTTGTGAACTTGTTGCAATGATGTTGCTAACCATTTCTTTAAAATATTTTTTATATATATTTATTATGAATTTGTAAACAGTTAATCAAGTTTACTATTTGGAAGTGCTGAAAAGACTGCATGAAAAAGTTAGATGGGGCCGACCGAGTGGCTCAGTTGGTTAAGAGTTTGCTCAAGAGTGCAAGCTCTAAGCAACAGCGGTTCGAGTCCTGGCCCGAGCTGAGCTGCTGCTGAGCTGCCGCTGAGCTGCCAACAGGTGGCAGGATGGCTCAGCTGAAAATAAAACAAAACAAAAACAAAAAACAAACAGACAAACAAAAGTTAGATGACCTGAACTTTTCACCAACAATTCATGGCTCTTGTATCACAACAATGCACCAGCTCACAGGGCACTGTCTGTGAGGGTTTTTAGCCAGTAAACAAATAACTGTATTGGAACACCCTCCCTACTCACCTGATCTGGTCTCCAATGACTTCTTTCTTTACCTAAAGATAAAGGAAATATTGAAAGGAAGACATTTTGATGACATTCAGAACATCAAGGGTAATAAGAAAACAGCTCTGATGGCCATTCCAGAAAAAGAGTTCTAAAATTGCTTTGAAGAGTGGACTAGACACTGGCGTCAGTGCATCGCTTCCCAAGGGCAGTACTTTGAAGGTGACTGTAGTGATAGTCAGCAATGAGGTGTGTAGTACTTTTTCTAGGATGAGTTCACGAACTTAATTGTCTGAATTTGTATACACATATACAAAACACATTGTATATATACAGAAAAAAATGAGATTTGCTTTACACTGTCGAACAGATACTTCTAAGTCGATAGTCAAGATTAAATATAAATTGAAAAACTTGAACTTAAACAATTCAATTAAAAATAAATTGAAAATATAAAGTTTTAAAAACTTTTAGACAACAGTAGAGATTATGACTTCAGGTCAGGGAGATATTGCTTGAAGAAGACGTCAAAAAATAAAGATTGATACATTTAACTATATTAAATAAAAATATACTACTTTAAAGTAAAAGATGTCTTAAAATGCAAAGACAAGCTATAACCAGAGAAAGTTATGTGTTATACATGTAGCTGGCAAAATCTTATCATCAGAATATATAAAGAATCCTTTTAAAAGAGCAATGATAAAAATTTTAAAACACAGTAAAAAAATGAATAAGTTTGAATGGCCACAAACCTGTGTAAAAGCTGTTCATTATCAGAACATGTACTGATATGGTGTCATACCTTATACTCAGTATCCTCACCTTTTCCCAAGTGCATCTATGCCAGCAGCCTGGGCAGAGTCACACAGCATCTGATTCACTAAGAATGGGGTAGCGCCTTGGAAAGTTAACTTTGGAAAAGCTCTCTGAGGGATTCTGATGTGGACCATGGTTGAGACATAATTTCCTGAACTTTTGTAAATCCTTGTCCAAAGCAATCAGTCATCGTATCCTAAAATTATAACTTCTAAAGAGTTTTCAGTCTGTCATTTCCTCTCCATTACCTTATTTCAGGCAGGTTTAGAAAGGGACTTTGGTGAGTACAAAGAAGTTGGTTTTGAAAGCCATTCAGCAATGCGTTCCAGTTGTCCAGGCAGCGCAAAGCTCATTGGCCAGCGCCTCCGTAACCACACGAGAGAGGAGGAGGACAGGATTCACGAGTCTCCACCGGTGTCCTCTTTTCCTCCAGGCTGTCTCTCTGTAACTCTTTATCTCATTACAGAGATTGCCTCTCCAAAACTCCACAAGAACTCTATGTCACTTCTTCCCCTTTTACTCCCAGTTGATGGAGGAGAGGAAAGATTGTTCACTTCTTAAGGGAAAAGCAAGAGAAAGAACTCAGAAAAGTCTCTATCCAGGACACTGAATCTGAATAGGTGGTTAGTTGCTATAATGGGGCAGGTAAAAGGTAACCTCTGCTAACAAGAACTTTTCTGTCACGTGGGTCAGAAACAGCAAAAACTTCACTTAATGTCTTCTGATAGCACACTTCAGCTAATCTCTCTAATGTAGTCTAATGATGACTCTAAATAGTAAGAAATAAAAAATAGAAAATGGGAGAATACACAAATAACATTTATACAGAAAAAAAATTCATAAAACATGAAAAAATGCACTATTTTACATGCAAAGTAATTACATGCAAAATGCAAAGTAAAACTATACTGAGATGACTATTTCTCACTTATCAGACTGGAACATTTCAAAGACTTGATAACATTCTCTGTAGCTGAAACTTTTAGAAATAAGGGATTCTCCCTTGCTGTGAAATGGTTCAGCCATATGGAGGGAAATTTGGCAATATATAACGAAACCCACATATGTATCTACCTTTGGCCTTGAAATCTCACTTTTGGGGATTCACCTTGAAGATAAGCTTTCTAAAATACAAAACCAATGTCAACAAAAGGTTATTTTTTATGCTGTTACTTGTAATTGCTAAAGTTAAAAGCCTTAATGCTCATCCATAAGAGACTGGTTAAATAAACTATAGCATAGCTACAAAAAGCTCTACTAAGAGCTGTTAGAGAGAATGAGAAAACATTATATAAATTGATGAAGAAGTGATATCTAGAAGATATTTTTATGGGTAAAAGCAAGGTGGAAAAAGTACATTTAATAACTTACTATGCTATCATTTGTGCAAAAAGGTAATTTTTTTTCACCCAAAAGAATCAGGTAAATGATAAACCAGAAACTAATGAAAATGGTTATTTGTAGTGGATGGGAAGGAAAGAGGGGAGTAGGATATGGTGGGAGCAAGGTTTCCTTTAGTGAAATTTTTAGCATAGTTAAATGTTTATGTATCAAGAAAAATAATACGAAAAGTGAAAGCACACTGCAAAATTAATCAAAATAGAAAATGAGGGGCCGGCCAAGTGGCTCAGCTGGTTAAGAGTTGGTTTAAGAGCACGAGCTCTGAGAAACAGAGCCACCAGTTTGATTCCCACATGGGCCAGTGATGCTGCGTCCGAGCTGAGCTGTCACTGAGCTGCCAACAGGTGGCAGGATGGCTCAGTTGGTGTAACAACAAGATTGCCTGTTAGATGGTGGGCTATGCCCACCTGCAACTAAGGCTGAACTTGGCATCTTGAGCTGAGCTGCTGCCCAGATGGCTCAGTGGGTAGAGTGTGCACTCTTAACAACAAGGCAGCTGGTTCAACTCCCGCATGGGATGGTGGCAACATCCACCCGCAACTAAGATTGAACACAGCACCTTGAGGTTAGAGGCCACGAGCTGCTGCCGGGCAGCCAGATGGCGACTGGCACCCTCCACAACTTGGCTGGTCCCCTTCCCCAATTCCCCAAAACTGTTCCCCTCCCCACAGTTCCCCAATAAAACTCTTAAAAAAAAAAAGAAAATGAGCTAACTATATTTTAATTTAATTAGATAACCATGCAATAAAAAAATAACTTTTATAACTTTAAAACACAGTGCTCTGGCTGTCCAATCTTAATAAGAACTATCTAAGCATTAAAACTATTATAAAATAAAAAATCTAAAGCTATTTATTAAGTAGGGTTTCTTTTTCAGTAGTAGTAGTACTAGTCTTGGAACATTTTTTTTTTTTAAGATTTTTATTGGGGAATTGGGGGAAGGGAAACAGACAAGTTGCTGCCTTTTGTTCTTAAGTCTAGTTGTGGAGGACGTTGCTTCACTGGCCCAAGTCGGCACCATCGTTGTGCTCTTCCTGGGCGAGGCAGCTCAGTCGCTGGCTTCTGGACGGCCACTCACAGCGGCTGCTGGCCACTCACGCTGGCTGCTGGCTACACACTGTAGCCCATGGCAACCCACTGCCGCAGGGGCTGCAGCCTACGCCATCACCAGCGACTCATGGCAGCCCAGCTCCAGGTTGAGCTGTTGTTCAGCATCTTAGCTGTAGAGGGCAGTGTCACTGGCCTTCATATGTGAGATCCGGACCGGGGCCCTCTGGTGTCCCAAGCCAGTTCTTAACCATCGCGCCACTCGACCAGCCCTCTTGGAACATTATTTATGTTATTTTATGTGTATTGTAGATGACAGTATATAAACAAATATGTTAATGTTACTAACAGATTTCCAGTGAAAGAATGAGGTACTACTATAAAATTTTTTAAAAAGGTAAGAAAAACCCTGTTAATGTTAATTTTTTATTAGAAATATTAGCTTGAACCCTTGATTGAAAACACCAAGGCAGAATTCTTGTATCTGTCCACTGCAAAAGTCTAGGATAGCAGTAGCAATGAAATACTGAGTGCAGAGATCTTGGTTTTTAAAGACCATTATTTATTAAAAGAGGTGAATATCTATTATGCCAGGAGCAAAGAAGTGCTAAAACATTAAAAGAATCATGGGAAAAAAAAAAAAAAAGATAGGACTCAGCACTGACCCGAAAGGATTCCCACTACTTGGGTTAATTTGAGAATCTAATAGAATAATCATAGTCTTTAATTACAATCACTTTTTTAAAAAAGTATGAGACCAAAAACATAAAAAAAAGAGTAAATAAAACAACTAAGGAAAGAAAATAAAGTGTTTCTTTTTACAGAAGAATGTCAAATAATAAGTGTAGAATAAATGATGCAATTAAGAGTACTAAGCAGATTGTAGCTCTCAATGTAATAATTCATTTAGACTATTACTATTACTGTGGATGCTGAAACCATTAGCTTAAAAATTGTTGGGGAAGGGAATTTTGACATGGTTGTAAATGACCACCCCACAGTTTACTAAGTAATTACAAGGGGAAAAAGGAAGAGATCTGATGATTACTATTCATAACCACATGATCAAATGGTCTCACTGACAGTGTGATACCCTGATATTATGTACCTCCTTATATGAAGTGGTAGGAAATACACAGTGTGCTATAATTGCTAAACTCTTTTTACCTGAATATGATCATGAGAAAATAAAATAATACAAATTCATAAAATGGAACATTCTTCAAAACAAATGTTCTTGACTCTTCAAAACAAAATGTAAACAAGCAAAAAGCAGTGAAGTCATAAAAAAATAAGACAAAACATCAACAGGAGTGTCTGGGGAAATTATTGTAGATTAAAATAGACTAAATAGCCATAAAAAACAAATGCAGCACATGAAATTTGATTGTGATCTATATCAGGAAAAAGGAACTATAAAAGGCTTCTGAGATAACTGGGGACATACGATTGTAGACTCTATATTCAATGATTTTATAAAATTATTTTAAATATTTTTTAGATCTGATAATGATATTGTGGTTATGCAGGACAATGCCTTTATTCATAGAAGGTGTATGCTGACATTTTTTATGAATAATTATTATGCCTGCAATCTATGTTACAAAATGGTTGAAAAATGTATACAAATTAAAGTAATGATAAAAGATATAAACACTTGGTGATAGGTGAATAATTTGCAATTATTCATAGTGGTACTTTTGTTTTTCAGTCTCCTATAGAATAGATATATTTTTTAAAAATGTAAGGTTAGTCATGGGGTGAAGCACTTCCTCCTATTTTTACACTTTGAAACTTAAATTATGCAAGCACTATTCCTAAATTCTAAGAAAACTCCCTCATTAAGAAATCAAGCTATAGCACCAACAGCCACACCAGCATACCCCAAAAACAACCGGGGTTTGCATATTGTTCTAACTTCAGAGAGACAAGACCTATTTCTCACTATTCCTTCCCTTTCCCACACTCTCTCTTAAAAGGAAAATGCATAGCTAAGCGATGCACAAAAACTACATTCACATGCCACAATACGTAATTTCTAGTTTTAGGTTAAGGTGATTTCATTATTGCTATTGCTGTCGTTTTCACCCATTCATGTGATTTTTCTGAGGAACCCTATGGCAACTGGGACTTACATTTTCTAGCTTTAGGAAAATTATAACTATCTAAAATCCTTAACTGAGTACCATGTATGAACATGCTAAATTATATGGATATGTAGAATATCCTCATAAAAATTTCTAGTAGGTAAATATTTATTTTCTGAAATAGTCATCACAGTTGTAATGCTTTTTGTAATGTCAGTCTTCTCTCTCAGATTATGTCTGTATAGTGACTAAAACCTACTAATTGCTGAATAAATATATGGTAAATAAATCACTGAATGTGTAGTGGCCTGGAGACTTGGGGATCAATAGCAATGATCAATGATCTATCTCAGTATGAGAGTGATCTTCAAAGGAGATGAGTTGGGAGAAAAGAAAATAAATCAAAGATAGAAAAGGAGAAAGAATAAAGGAATAGATGTAGGAGTTAATGGTGATATTGGGTAGCATAGTCAGAGAGGGATAGTTCCTTTACAGTCATTAATATTCTCTTAGCCAAATCTCAAATGAGTGCTCACTAGCCACATGTAGGAAGACTTACCACATTGGACAGTGCAGCTTATAGAAAATTTTCATTATTACAGAAAGGTCTATGGGGGCATAACTGGTAGAGAACATACAGAGTGAGAAAAGGGCCAAGAAGTAAATCCTGAAGAAATCTAACATTTATAGGTAGAAAAAGATATTGTAAGGAAGTTTAAATGAAAATAAATATCCAGTAGAGGAATCCAGGAGAATATGGTAACAAGGTTAACCTAGGAAAGTAATACAATCAAGAGTGTTCTTGAATTGTCAGCTTCCTTGGACCTTTTTACTGTCTGCTTTAAAGAAATAACTGAATAGATCACAGTAGTCTATTAAAAAAGTAACTCTTCCAACTAAAATTTACAAAGTGCAAAGGCCTGAAAAAAATATGTATGCCTCTGATTTTATATTGTTAGCACATTAGGTTTGGTTTCTATTAGGTCCTTACTTTAATATATCCAATTGTTGTTACAGTAAATAATTCACATTAACTTAAAAACATTTTAAAGGTCCCTAAAATCAAACCCACCAAATTTGTGTATGCTGCATATAAAATAATTACTACTGTACCAAATGCTTCAAAGCTGAAAACTCAAAGCAATCCAAAGATGTGTGATGGAAAAGAGAGGGGAGTTAAGTCAAGAAGCAACAATTAAGGAAATGTCTTAAAGACCAACTCTATTTTGGTTTTCACTAGCCTTTCCACTCTTCCCACTTGTGTTAGTCACCATCCCACAGCTTCCTTTCATGTCACTAAAGTAAGTTCACTCAGAAAATAAAGAGTCATCTGTCTCCATGCTTTCGCTACTCTAAAAACAACTTCCATTGCCCACTACTGTGGTATTTAAGTCTAGTCAGACTCATTTTATTCAAGGACTTCCACTGTCTGCTCAGAATAAACACTACTGGAAAAATTTACTGTAGTAGTCTTATGTGAGTTATTTCCCCCTCCTTGAACTCAAGAAACATTCCTTAAATATGTGAGAAGGGCAGACCCAATCATTATACTCAACAGGATTTCATTGAATCCTCTGACAGCTCAGATAAACTATGAAATGAATGTTCATTATAAGCATGCATGCAAACACTACATTATAGGGAGGAAACTACTTGAAGCAGTTATTCTACCTGTAAACAAAATTTGCCTAGATAGATTTTATTTTATTCCTAGAAAAATGCCATGGGTTTCATGGATAATTAAAGGATACGTCATCATAATTTTGTTTGGCTGACTTGGCATGTTGTGTAACCAGGAATGTCTATTCCCATAGATTTTGATTTTGGCCCAAGTGAAAACTTGACAACAGACTATGCGTTCTGCTGTTCCTACACATCACAACTCCTGAAAAACCCACAGGAAATGAGAGAGGCTGGATATATATGGCAGTCCTAAAGGCTCCCATGAGTAGTGTGCTGCTTATTCACAGATCTCAAGGTTTATTTAAATTGTCATTGTTTTATACCAGACAATATCTAGGACTTACATGTATTTTCAACAATAGTTTTACCATAAAGTATAACACTCACTATTAACATCTGTATAATACCCTTAGCTACTTTGAGATTTATATCTTTTTTTTATTATCAGGGTTTCAGTCAACTGAACAACAGAATAAAATCTGAATTTTATTCTGATTTTATTCAGTAAAACGTATGAATAATTCAAAATCTTATTTTACAATCACCTGAAAAATAGCACAGCTAAGTGGAAAACCATGACCATAGAACATCACATGGAGTCACAATAAAAGCGGAGTTTATAAGCTGTTAAATTGGATATCCTCAGATGATTTTAGAACTGACCCAAATTGCTATATACCAGTGTCATGCATACATTTGAAATTATTTAGTTTGATGGCTTCTTCTGTTAAATTTCTCTCTCTAGAAAATGCACAAAAATTAATGCATTTTTTTTCAGGTAGCATGAAATATTTAAACTGAACAAAGCTTTCTTTTATATCGATATCTAAAAGAAAAAAATAAATAAATAAAGGTCACTCATGTCCCCAAAGGAACAGGAAAGAAATATTCCTTTAAACACCTACTCACAGCTTTTACCATAAATTGTCATAGCATTATGATCACACAAGATGAAAACACAACCATCAAATACCTTAATTGTCTTTATTTTTATTTCCTTTTCCCTGGGAAGGTAAGTGACCCTAGCTAATCAGTTATTTATTTATTTACTTACTTACTTACTTATTATTTATTTATTTATTTATTTTTCTTTTTAGTGTAGGTGATAAGGTGATAAGAAAAGGTTTTGGTGTTGAGTTTATTCTGTCATTTTGTCAAGATATTCTAAAATATGTGATATTCTTATATACTGGCATACCTCGTTTTATTGTGCCTTGCTTTACTGCACCTCTCAGAGGTTGAATTTTTTACAAATTGAAGGAAGATGCTCCACCAGCAAAAAGAGTATGACTCGCTTTATTGCGGTGGTGTGGAACAAAACCTGCAATATCTCTGAGGTATGTCTGAATGAATTTCAGAAACTCTAAGTCATATAATACATATTTTCAATAAAAACAAAATGCAACAATTTTGAAGTTATAAAGAATAAAAGAACTTTTATGTTAAGACGATTTTTTTTTTCTATTAAGGCCGTCTTTCAGCCTTATGGCATTGAATACATATATTTGGTGAAATCTGTATACTGCATTCACATCTATATATCTGCATACAAGCAGGGCAAAGCTCACAAATATCTATAGTAATTTGAGCAGGTGTGCTGACCTATATTAATAGGAAGAAAATCATTGAGTAGAAATTCCCAAAGGCAATCAAATTTCAGTAATTTGAATAATTGTGAGCATCTTTTTCCACTTTGCAATATTATACAAGAAGTCATTTCTTGATCATGTTAGAAGTATGTGTTTTCCTTTGAAATTCTATAACCCACACCTATGCCTTTATTACAGCAGTCATTGCATTTTGTTATTTATTTTGTTTATTTCTCTCCATCACACATAGAATTTTTGTTGGTACTTGTATGATTAATTTTGTGTGTCCACTGACTGAGAGGGATGTGTAGATAGGTCATAAAATATAATTTCTAGGTATGTTTTGAGGATGAGTCCAGAGAGATTAGCATTTGAATTGGTAGACTGAATGAAGGAGACTGCCCTCATCAAAGTGGGTGGTCACCCCCCAAGCCAGAGCCCAGAATAGAGCAAAAAGGCAGATGAAGGGCAAATTTGCTCTCTTCGCTTGAGCTGGGACATTGCTATCCCCCTGCCTTTAGACATTGGAGCTCCTGGTTCTCAGGCCTTTGAATTTGGGCTTGGACTTGGACTTACATCATTGCTTTTCTCCCCCATTTTCAGTCTTTGGACTCAGACTGGGACTAATACCACGAGTTTTCCTGGTCTTCAGAACTTCAGATTTGGATTGAATTATACACCCGCTTTTCTGGTTCTCCATCTTGCAGATGACAGTTCATAGGACTTCTCAACCTCCATAATCACATGAGCCAATTCCAGTAATAAATGTCCTCTTACACCACACACACACACACACACATATATATATATATATATATACATATATACATATATATGATACATACAAGATATAAAAGATATATATGATATATATCATGCATATGTATCTATATATAATAGTATATATATAGTATACACACACACACACACAGACACACACACATACATGTACATACTATTGGTGCTCTCTCTTTGGAGAACCCTGATGAGTATAGTACTCAGTCACCTCATTCATACATTACACACAGAACATTGTTTAGTACTTAATAATAATTAGATGAATAAATGAACTGTAATCAACCATCCAAATCGTGTTGTTTTGTATAAAACGACCCTTCAGAAGACTTCAAAGGTGTGATTAAAATACAGTTAATAAAGTTATCAACAGGTCAGAATCAGAGTTTGATCCCCTTGAATCCAAATAGTTTGCTGAATATTAACTTATTAAGCAGAATTTGTGACAAAAATACTGAAAAAGTAAATGACGATTTTATAATTTATAGTTCCCCAAATAGTAGTAGAGCAATTTATATACATTACATGAACAATAAATATTTTTGGTTTTAATGTATGTACCTTGGATAAAAATGCCTCGGTTAATTCTATTGAGGTTAAAATTTTCTGTTTTGGAAAGGGTCATTTATTTATTTTCCAGCTAAGAGCCATCAATAGACAGCTTAATGCTACCACCTCTTGTCATGAGAAATCTATGTGTTGGAAATGGCCTCAGTCATTGTGCTACCCTTTTTCTGAAAGCTTCATCATTAAAGCCTAACTATTACCCTCCCACAACAGGATGCTTGGCTGTGATTGGCAGGGAGAGTTTGAAGGTAGGCCTGCACAGACTGTGACCACACTGATTGCCTTCTCCAGAGTTGTGGTAATGAAATTGGAAGCCACCTTTTGTGAAGCGAAAAGCCTCAAAGTAATTGCTAAGGGCTGTAACCTTTCCTCTCTTTGGAAAACAGAAATAAACAGTGAATTTTCCTTATGAACCTACTGTATTTACCAATATTGTTCATGGGGTATACTTTGCCAGTTGGCATTACTTTAGTAAACTTATTATTATATGGTCAACACCTGCCCCATAAATATAGAATAGAGAAGTTATATTATATTTGCGTTTGGTGAAATGAAGTGTTATCCAAACTCTGATGTGGTGAAGACCTTTTGTGCTCTCTATATTTATGGGAGCTACGTGCCACTTAACATATACCAAATTGGGTAAGCAAACACGCTTGACTCAAAGTTCAACTGTACATGATCTCTGTGACCGGAGGTTGGGTCATTTAGTTTCTAATGTATAGTTTCAACTGAGTTAGAGCTCTAAATGTGTTTTAAACTTCTAAGTTAATTTTTAAGTTTCTTATTGAATAGCTACATATTGAATAAAAGGGAGACACTGTGTCAATGGGGTTTTCTGTTATTAGCATAGGAAATCATCAGAAGTTTAAATCAAGAGTAGATATTATTTAAGAAAATATATTTAGAAAGTACAGAGACTTACCTTTTTCTAAAAAACATGACATAATGGTCAAAGAGTACAGAAGCCAAGGAGGTCTGGACTTGTGTTTCAGCTACTCTCTGGAGCTTTGTGTGTGTGTTCTTCAATAACACTCTTCAACTCCCTGAATCCTAATTTCATTATTTAAAAATATGGATCTTCTCCTGGGAGGAGCTTAATTTCAGTGTTTTGAGATAATTCATGTAAAAGGCCAAACGCAGTCTCTGGTATTTAAAAAAAAAAAATATATATATATACATATATATATATATATATGTATATATATATATTATATATATATATATATGTATATTGTTGTGATTGCTTTTAGTACTACTACCCTTGTGCTTTTAGTAAAATATTTTCTAACCTATTCTGATACTATAATCATTTTCTACTTGTCTTACTGTGAGGACAGAAATACAACTGGTATCATTGCTATCAACAACAAAGACATTGTTGAATGACCATTTGAGAAACAACAGGGCTGTAATGAATACAAGATGAACACAACTTTCCAATCTCTTTCCTCAAGTCAGTGTTCATTGCTACTAAAAATGAATTTGGGGGCCAGCCGAGTGGCTCAGTTCATTAAGAGTTGTCTTGGGAGCTCTGAGAAGCAGGGCCAGGGGTTTGGTTCCCACGTAGAGGGCTAGTGATGCTGTGCCCTCTACAGCTAAGATGGTGAACAACAGCTCGACCTGGAGCTGGGCTGCTGTGAGTTGCCAGTGATGGGTAGGCTGCAGTGGAGCTGCACTGGGCTCCCGTAAGCTACCATGAGTGGCCGGCAGCTGTCATGAGCTGCCATGAGCCACCGTGAGCGATCGTCCAATGGCCAGCAACTGATCTGCCTCAGCCCGGAAGAGCGCAATCATTATAATACCAATATGGGCTATTGAAGCGGTGTCCTCCACAACTAGACTGAAGAACAAAAAGGACAGCAACTTGTCTGTTCCCCAATGTTGCCCCTCTCCTCCATCCCCAATAAAATCTTAAAAAAAAAAAAAAAAGAATTTTGTCTGGATCTTCTAGAAGAAGTTTTGGCAATAGAACGAGGTTGCAGGGGTTGGGTCAAATCCCTAGAATTAATTAACGTTTTTCTCATTTTTTTGATGAGGAATTGAGACCTGTGGAAATGAAGTTAACTGGAAAATAATTATCGATTTAAATATGTATGTATATCTCAGCTACTTTCATGCTGTGCGGCCACATTCCAAAGCACAAAACAAACTTAATCTAGAGCTCTCATACATAAAGCAAAACTATAATTCTGTGCTTTCCTTGGATTGAAGGAAACAGTGTTACGGGAGAAAATGTAGTGAATGCTTATCCTGCCAACGAAGTTGAGTATTTCGGATTGGGAGATACAACAGAACAATACCCCATAAGGAACTCATATTACAGTGAGAAATATGGGCAGGTTATTAGCTTCTCCAGTTAAATTCAATGTTCATTGTCTTCCTGCTTCTTTTGTATAAAACCTAAACTTGCTGTTATAAATATGCTGTAATGAACACCTTTGTACACATATCTTGGCATACTCGTGCAGATGTGTTATAGCCTATATCCCTGGAAGTAAAAAAGCTGGATCTGAGAAAATACAAATGTTTTATTTTGATAGCAAATACAAAATTGTTCTCTGTTGAATTTTTCCCCCTCCATTTACATTATTTACGCTAATAATGCTTGGGAGTCTCTGCCATCAATAGAGGAGCTGACAAATTAATTAGTCATACTTCTATATAATGTCATATCCTGCAACCATTTTTAAAAGTTGAGGCAGCTCTATATAAACTGAGTGAATAAACCTTAAGACATTTTGTTTAAGAAATAGAGCAAAGTTTAGAAATTATATATAGTTTTATCATTATTATCTTATTCTGGGACTTAGCTGGTTTAATTTAATATTTTTATTGTAAGAATACAAAACTAACCATTTTTAAATTATTTTTGTTCAGTTACAGTAGACGTTCAATATTATTGTATATTAGTTTCAGATGTACAGCAGTTAGACATTTGTATAATTTATGCAATGATTGCCCCAGTTAGTCTAGTACACCCCTGGCACTATACAAAGTCACAGCATTATTGACTATAGTATATTGTCTATGCTGCACTTTACATCCCTGTGACTATTTTGTAACTATCAATTTGTGTTTATTAATTTCTTCACCTTTTTCACCCAGCTCCCCAATACTCCTCCCATCTGGCAACCATCAGTTTGTTCTCTGTATTCATGAGTTTGTTTCTATTTTGTTTCTTTATTTTGTTCTTTAGATTTCACATATAAGTGAGATCATATGGTAACGTGTCTTTCTCAGTCTGACTTGTTTCACATAGCATCATACCCCACAGGTCCATCTATGCTGTCGCACCATCTTAACCATTTTGAAATGTCCAGTTCAAAGTGTTAAGTATATTCACATTGTTGACAAATGGACCTCTAGAACTTTTCATCTTGTAAATCTGAAACTATACTAATTAAACAACTCCCCTTTCACCTTCCCACTCCAGCTCCTGGCAACCACCATTCTACTTTCTCTTTCTATGAGTTGGACTGTGTTAGATACCTCATATAAGTGGAATTACACAGTATTCATCTTTTTTTTTTCCTCACTGATTTCACATAGTATAATGTCTTCAAGTTCCATCAGCGTTGTAGCTTGTGACAGAATGTGCTTTCTTTTTAAGGCTGACTAATATTCCATTGTATGTACACACCACATTTTATATATTCATTCATGCATTGATGAACAGTAAGTTGCTTCCACTCCTTGGCTAATTTATTTTTTAATTGGATATGTATCTAATAAGTAATGTGTCATATATATATATATAATTTAAGATATGATATGTACATATATAAAACATATAAATAGTGAAAAATGCAATTTTGATATCATCTTAATCCCTTACTAAGAGACTATTATTCCTCCCAAGTTATAATCACTCATCAATTCAATATATAGCCCAATGATATTTTAAATATACTTACAAATTTGTACATACATCTAAAAGTAGAACTGTGTATTCTGTGTTATTGTATTTATTCTGCTATTTTCTTTTAAAGTTCAGTGCTCTTTTGGTATTATATTTGTATCAGTAAATAGAACTCTATCTCATTCATTTTAATGATTGATTGATATATGATTATTCATGATTATGTGAAATACTTCCATATCATCTTTTCTTTTAACTATTCTTGAAGTTTTATACACACATAGAAAAATGCACATACCTGTCAGCTTTTGCAGTCAACCCTCAGGAGTAACCACTATCATGACTTCTAAGAGCATAGAGTAGCTTTA
>NW_017732402.1:230909-246831 GCF_001890085.2 Hipposideros armiger | reverse complement strand
CTGGGTCAAAACAATGAATTTATGCCACTAGCAGGAAAGTATGAGCCTGAGAGGATTCCTTTCTGCTTTCCAAATAAAAATATTTATGGTACTGTTTCTGTTTTTCCGAACATTGTCTATTGGGTAAGATGGGAATGGTTACATTTATAATTAGAATTTTGTTGTGGTATTGTGAGGACTCACATCTGGACTTGATTAAGAGAAAAGCATTTTACCCAGAGAGGCTGGCCTTAAAACAGGATGACTTAACATGTCTTTGTATTGTGCTCTTTGGGGAAAGGATGAGTGCATTTTTATTGTAAGGGAAATAATTATGTTAGGTGGGGTTATTTGCTGAATGTGTGTTAAGTGGGCAGCTAAGAGGTGAAATTAAGTGGACAGCATTTTAAGACCCTTGTTTTCTGAAATTGCATGTATTAATAGCCAACTCCATCTTTTTGTGGGGAACCACGTCTGGTCTACTGGAAGTGGTTCTGGTGGGGCCAGTGTTAGGCGTGCTCTCCAGGATACCTTTTCTCTCTGTAGCCAGAGAAGTGTCTGAGTTAGGTCTGACTTATATATTACTCATGACATTCTCCATAATCGTTGGCCCAATGGTGGCAATACAAACTCTTTTTCTGGGATTTAGCATACAGATGCTAGAGGGGATAATAGCACATTCCTTTGAGTTCACTAAGTTTTGCTAAAAGCAGTTTAGAGCCATGTGTGGACATATTATGACTATCTCCTCTCATAGGGAGAAATCTTACCTATGGCAAAACCAAATGACCAACACAGGGAAGAGGTAGAGCTGAGAAAGAAGGAGACAGTGACTTCTAGGCTCTGTCCCTGTGTAGCCTCAAAGCATCCTCAGAGTTAGAACCTTTTACAATTCTATAAAAAAGGAAGAACTAATCAAATAAAGATGTCATGGATGAGAGGCAAGGTCATTAAATGATCGAAACATCTCTCTGAATCACTTTGAGTCATGTGCGTTTTGGCAGTGTGTTGTGGTCATTTAAAAAAGTCATGGTCACAATGGATCTGCACATTTTTTATTTAAAAAAAAGTTTTAGCTTGTACACACTAAAAGTCATCTCTCCATTATATGAAGATGAATATTAATATCAGTAGATACACACCTTTGCTTCATATGGTTTCTTATACAGTTTGGCTTATGCATTAAGCATAGTTTAAGAGGATATTGAATAATAAATATTAAAAATTAATAAGAAAGAATATACTAAATATGTCATTGCTTTGTCATCAAAAAGGTGTGACATGAAGGGCAACTAGACTATCCATTATTATGCATCACATATGGTTATGATTGTTATAGGTAGAGCCGAAATATGCTCTTGCCAGTCAGTCAACATCACTTAATAACATACATAGAAAGATAAACGCCCAGGGGAAAAATATAAATTTGTGTTCTGCTACTATAAACATATAATTTTGTTTTTTATTTAAGATTGGCTCTTACACTGATATTAAAAACTGTGTTTAAGGGTAGGAGGGTGAATTAAATTATTACTGTATTAAGCCAGTTTAGCAAGAAAACACAATGCAGCGTATTAAATATATAACATTTTTTTCAAATGACGTATTGAGGAAATTGGCATTAATGCTTCCTTAATGATGGTGTGCAATATGAAGCTCATTAAAGGTCAAACGCCTCTATTAGACTGCTTTTTCCATGTTCTCAGCTGAAATGACAAAATGAGACTCTCTTGGCCATGTTTTGAGTGCATTACAATCGGCAGCATCCTGTGCTCGGCTAACAGACTCAGCCCAGAGCAAACAGGTGTGGGAGGAAACAGAATGTAACTCAATATTTACCTGGACTTCAAAGGACTGTCTTCTCCCTCACATGCCATTAAAATGGGAAGTGTTATGTCATCAAGCTGTACATTGTCACTGCACTGTGTTTTAAACTGCTTCGCTACGCTGACCTGTATCACAATACAGTGGCAGAAAGGAAACGGTATGCATTGATTATTTTTTGAACACTGCTAATGGGAGGAAAGAAACTGCTTGCGTAAGCAGTGTTACTTGCAGGCTTTTAGGATTACATGCTAAATGATAAATCATCGAGGGCTTCAAAAATTGTAAGGCTATTTATTAACTGATCTAATATGATAAGATTATTTTCAGTATAGTATATATAGTTTCAATGCTTGATTCATAAACTACTTGAGATTACTTACCTATTAACTTTAACTATCCATGATTAGGGGCCTATTATACTATATAACATAATATGTTTTTAAACAGATATTCTTTAACAAATATATTAATTTCCTTTAATTCTTTCTAATGATGGGTGGTTAAATAACTGACTCAATTATAAGTTGCTCAAACATAGCACAAATCTATATTAACCAAATAGGGGCTTTATAAATTTTATTGTAAATTTTATTTATAAAATTTTATTTCACTGAATATTGAAGATAATGCAGGGTGGGGTATTATTCAATGAGAGTTAAAAGTAGTGTTGTTCTATTTCACAAAAATTGTATTGATGGAATTTTAGGAAAATAAAATAAGGGCTTTTTTTTTTTGCTTTTTACTTACTGCAAAATTATATAAATTAATGATGCAAGGTTTCTTGGAATATTCTTACATGTGAATCTGTAAAGAAATGTATGATAACTTCTCTCTAAGATTTTTAACATAAAATTATACTTGGAAAGATGTGAGATAAACTTTGGAGGACCCTTCAGGTTTTGAGTCAGTGATTCTGTGATGTAAGCAAATAAGACAGTACAGATTTGAAGTGCATATGTTTAAGCCAAGTCTTTCTAAAAGCCAAGCTAGTCATCTGGTTTTAATGAGGCCCATTGGAATGCAAAAATTTTAATGTTTTGTTTGGGGCACTATAGTTTTAAATACTTGTATTTGACATATGTTAAACAGCAACTAACCGCTAGTAATTAACCAAATGTAGCATTTGGTGCAATGCTAGCCAAAGTTAAATTGAAGGGTAAAATAGCAGCACCTTTTAAGTAGAATAAGGGTAAAGGATTACAATGATAGGACATTGGTATTTCTAATGAAGCTTGACAAAATTCAAAATTATCGAGGGTTAGCATGATCTTTGTACTTTTTTGTACATATTTAGTTCTTTCCAAATATGTTTAGAAAGGCTCAATCATGTAACTTTAAATGAAAAGATTATGACTATTTGATCATAACCAGATGTTCCCAATCTTCATCCATGAACTACAGACAAAAGGGTAAAGATTAGATTGCATCAGTTAAGGACAGTCACTTCATTAAGATGGAGTAATTAGTACCTAAACTTTTTCAAGTCTGAAGACCTGGTTTTTAATGTCAAAATGTTTTGTAGATATTCATAAAATAGTACTGATACTTTAGTACATCTGATCAGGAAAATGTGTAACAATCAAAAACTATCAAGGGATCAGTGATATTTAAAAATGAATGTATTTTTAAAATTACAATAAAATCTGCAGGCATTTGAAAAAATAAGCATGAATATGAGAAATACTATTTAATGAGTCTACAAAAATGTTCTTAGTGGATTTTAATATCCCTTGCTACTACTCTAAGAATTCCTTGAAGCTTCCTTCATCTCAATAGTACCAATCTAATTATTAGAAACTAATCTGTTTATACCAGTTTATTACTTAAATGACTCCTTAGCATCCAAACCTATTTTAAGCACATATATAAATATATAAGAATATAAATAAGAAAATAAATTGATAACTGATAAACAATGAATATACTCCAAAATATATTGGGTATATATTATAGAAATGTTTTATTCTTTATCTGTTATGATAAGCCAGCATATTCATTACTAACCTGTATTAGAAGAGAATGTGAACTCTGTTATATCTCATGTAGAGATCGTTCTAAAATTTTATTTCTTAGATGTGAATATGTCCTTCACTATTTTTATTAATTGTAAAGTCTTTTTTTAATGTTAATTTTACTTTTCTTCATTGTTCAGTGCCAATCAGAAATGCTTAGGCCAGGTAAACATGTTCATAAGAGTTTGAGTTTGAATCTATTTCCTTATACATAAAATTATCTTGTAGCAAAAAAAATCTTCTAAACATATAATTGTAACTCTTACTGGTTTTACTCATAAATGTAAGCAAAAAAGATTAAATGGAATTATTAAGTATAAATCTATCATTACTTTTGTAAAAATAAGTTGCTACTTGTCCCGAGGTTATGTCCTGATAGTATCAGCTAAAACAGGATAGAACATAGTAACACGAAGTATAGCACCAGTGTTCAAAACCAAGAGGAACAGTGCTGAAATGTCTTGTATTCTATGAACACATGACAATCAGTATTCATAGTATTCCCATGGCCAGTAGTATTCTAAATTCTGATACAGAAACTAAAAGAGAAAAAAAAATGAGTGGTTGTTGAATTCACATAAATCAAAGTATATGTAGTCAGTGTACACTATATGTCAGTTTCATTTATTTTCTGTAGTAAAAGGAAGAACCAATTTTGCTATGGTTTTTGGCCACTGCCGCAGCCTTTACACATTTGATTGTACTACATCAAAAACTAGATCATATTTCTATACATCACTATAGTAATAGGGGCTGGAACTTTTGCACTGATCATTTCTTTTTCTTTGTTGGTCCAACCACATCAATTACTTAGAACTGTCTATGCACTCCCATTAGCAGCAAAATTAATAAATATTAGACTTCCTGTTAACAGGTGTTGATCAATTGGCCGATTAAATATTTAGAGCTGCCCAATTGTTCTTCATCATATAGGCAAGAGGTAGCATGATTAATGCTGGAACATTCAGTGCTGAATGGGAGAATCTGAATGATTATAATAAAATGCTTTAATCTGTTCCTTAGGGTTTCTTGGAATTACAGAGAGTGAATAGCAGAAAAAGTTGCTGTTGACAGTATATGTATAAATTTTATCAATAAAATTATTTAAGTTTCTATTTTCATATCACTGTTAGCTAAGTAAATGACAACCTCATTCTACCAATTATGAAAGCCAAATGTTCGACATTATCTTTGGCTCCATTTTTTTTCTTATACCATACATCAACTTTATCAGCAAATTCTGTCATCTCTGGATTCAAAATGTACACAAAATATATATACTATTATAATGTCTATATTTATCACCTTGTCAATGTACCAGAATCTTTTACTAAAAGTATAGCAATAATCTAATTGATATATGGAGTGGTGAATACAGTACATTCTCAACCTGTAAGAAAATCACAGTGTAGTGATTGAGACAGGAAAAAAATGATTAAGGTGGTATAAGACTGTGTGTGTGTGTGTGTGTGTGTTCATGTATGTGTGTGTGTGTGTGTGTATGTGTGTTTATAAATATGCATGCTAATCAGATATGCATTTATTTTAAATACACATAGCTTTACAAAATCTAGAATGAAGCACATATTCTAATACAAAGCAAATAATACATGCAATTGAAATACTCTAAAACATATACCCAATTGTGTATACCCATCTTCAGTGCTGCTGTATCTCTCAGGGTCTGCTGTGATTCAGTATGTTCCTCCAAGTTCACAAAATTTGATTCTTAAATCCAAGTGCTAAGCTAGTTTTAGGCATCAATCTTGAATTCTGTCTATGATGGATCATAAATTCTGCTTCTAATTTTTTGTACAAAGTATATTATTTTATCTTTGTAAGATAGAAATCATTATTCCTATCAAAAGAAGGTATACTCCAAACAATTTTGGCTTTTAATTTGTAATGTATAAAAAAAAATTGAAGAAAATTGTCTTATGGAATTAATAGTTATAGTCAAATAGGGACTCCATCAGACAATTTATACATTCAAATGTGGTAGACGTAATTAATTTCCATTCAGCTGTTATTTATTAAGTATCTCTTAGTCTCCAGGTACTCTGCTCAGTCTAGGAATCCAATAATAAGTAAAATAGAGACCTCAAACTCAGAGTTCACACATCATTGTCCATGATGTATCAAGAAAAATTGTCTTTGCTGTATATCTGTTGTTTTCTTTTTCTATTTGCAAGAATATAGATAGCATCTGCCTTATTAATATTTTCACTTAAAATGATATGAAACTTTGATATGCTTCATGTAGTCTCTTTGCAAACTATAAATATAAAACAATAACTTGTTGGATACAATTAGCTAACAGAAATTGTATGTGCTACATTTTATAATTTATAATTTCTTTCAAATGTTTGTATTTTATTAGTGCTATTAAACATAATAAATGTTTGTTTTACTTATAGTTCCCTTGAATTTTTGATATATTTTATAATGAGGTAACTATGACATACTATATGATTTTCTCTTCATCTAACATTATTTAAAAATACGCTTTTGTGAAATAAGCCAAATGGTTTTTATTATAATATATATATTATTTGTAAGTTGCTTATTGTCATTTTATATGTAATCTACTATGTACTAAGTTTATATTTATCAGGAAAATTTCCATTTTAGTGACTTAAATCATGTCTTCCTCTTCTTATAGTTGACAGTAAGTGTTGGCGTATGGTCTGGGCCACTTGCCCAACTGTTCTAGTGGTTCCCTTTTATTTCCTTTCTCTGATTCAGCAGCAAGCATGAGTGACAGGATGGTCACCAGTCTTCCAGACAAAAAATAAGTTGAGAAGAGTAACGGTTTCCACTACTTTAGTCATCTGGGACTCCTCTCTGTGGTCAGTACCTGTGTGAAAAAAGAATGAAAAGTGTGTTTTCACTGATAACACCCCTTCAAATATATTGTTTCAAAAAATGCCAAACCACAAAGATGGTTCCAGTCAGACATCCAAATATTTACCCTGAGTCACAGAGTAATTACTACGCACTGGAGTGAGGGATTCCCCAAGCAGGTATCTTGGGGTTTTCCGTGGACACTAAAAGCTCTTCGATATGTATTTGAGTGGCAGATTTATTTAGTTTGCTGACTTTTAAATTCCATTCAGTGACCTTTTTTTGACTATTGTGTGTAAGGTCCAAAGCTATGTTCTTTAATAGATAAAAGGTAGAATTGAGAAGAGTTTCCGCTATAAGATACTTCATAGGTATGAGATGAATGTAAGAAAGTACAAACAGAGCCACACTTCTGGACATTATAATTAGCATTGTCAAAGAGTGTTTGGGAGATTTAGAGGAGAAATGGATCACATCTGTTTGGAAGTATTAAGAAGGCTTGATACAGATAGTGAACTTGATTCTATGCTTCATGAAATTGTATCATTTCAATGCTTAGGAAGAAGGTGACTTTTTAGGGAGAAAGAATGTCATGCATACTTGTTTCAGGAAGAGACATGGTCCAGGTGGGTTGGCCTATTGGAAGCAGGTAGGCAATTATTAGCATTAAAGGCCAAAACCAAGTTAGGCTTTGATTGTGAATACCTGTTTGAGCAAATTTTATTTAATTTGGTAGCCTTTTTTTTTTTCAGTATGATAACATGATCTAAGAGTGATTTAGGGACATTGATCAGAAGTCCTGATTAGAATAAAATGATTTCAGGAAGGACTAAAGTGGGAGATAGGAGAAAAACAGGAACACAATATAAGGTAGAGAAAAATTGCAGAAAAGAATAGAGAAATATGTGGACAAAGTAGAAATTATATGACTTGGTATCACAGCAGTGTTTTTCATAGGTTGAGGAAAATGTGAATGGATTTGGCTTTCACCCTATTGAGTTTGAATTCTCAGTAATTCTCTACATAGTTTAGCTAGTAGAAAATTGAAAAAGGGAGCAGGAAATCCAGAGAGGATTAGAAATTATTTAATTGGACATAATTATGAAGGTTGCTAAATGCCAAGCTAAAGGTCTTTGTGTTCTTGGCAATAATGTAATGTATAAATAAATGTATGACGTGCATGTAGTATATAATTAACTTTGTGCTACAATTATTTCCAGTGACTTCATCTTGCTTTTGCTTCATGCACTGGCTCTAGCTGACAATGCTTGGGTGTGTAGCGGCTGGTGGAGATGGTCTTATTTTATGAACCACTTATTGTTTCTTTTCTTCCTTCCTTTATTAATCAATAGTAAATAACTATTATATGCTCAACAATATACTAATTACAGTGTGATACAAAAATGAATGAAATAGAGTTGTTGCCCTCAAGGGACAAAGTTTGTTTGAGGAGTAGGAAGTCATTGCTAATAAGTCTGGTTTTGGAATTATCAGTTCAAATTTTCCATTTTGTTGATGAATTTCTGGTCAAAGTTCACTTAGAAATAAGGAATAATCAGTTAGCAAATATATTTATCAAAATTACTCGAGAACTATTTGGCAAGTAGATATAAGAAAAGAGAATTACTTAAGAGCCTGTATTCATGAGAAATAAGAATCATACTTTGGCAATATTTGCCCTTCTGTAAAAAGTCCCTTCTTTTTCATTTGGCATACAAGACAGTTTGGACAATGTTACTTGTTTGTAATAAAAGTGAAGTTTTGTACTATTTAAATCATATTTCTAATTCTTGAACTTAACATGCTACCGTCTAAATTTGTTTTAATATGTCACATTAGATTTATTTCATTTGGAATGTGGAGGCTGACTTACATATCACCAGTATTTATTAGTACTTCTTTCCTTGCTTTGCTTTGCTTTTTTTCTTCTTTTCTTTTTTAAAATTTTTAATCCTTAGTTCCAGAATTCCATTCAACTTATACAATGCATAAGTGAAATGCTACATTTAAAGGCCTGTGCAAAATTCTATGTTTAAAATACTATATATATAGTATATATGCACATATATGTGTATATATATATATATATATATATATATATATCTTCTATTTTAAAATTAAGTATAGGTTAGGACTAGGACAATTGTCAATTATGTATAAAACCAAAAGAGTAAAATCTTTGTTTTTGTTAAACTCGAATTCCTTTTCTATTATAGTTAAGGAAAATTAGTAATGATACCAATAATAATGATATTACATTATTTTTTGAGCATTTCACTTCTACCTGGAAAATAACAGATTAGGTATAAGATATGACTTTAAATTTTCATTTTCTACTTGGTAACCTTTACCTTTCTGGGTTACCTATGATTGTGTGCATGAAAGGAAAACTCCAGAATTTTAAAACTTGAAGGGCACTACTAACAGCATTAAGAAAGAAAGAAAAGGAAAAAAAAAAAATATATATATATATATATATATATATATGTATTATCTCCTGCCATTATATGACTTTTAAGAAAGGCTTATTCAGGGGGTTAAGGTTTATCAGTACCTCTCTATCTCCTCTATAATCCCCACCCTTGAGATTACTTAGGAACCATCACTAGTGGTGATATTTTTTTATTACTTATAGCCTCTAAACAAGGATCTCTAAGGGATCACTTCACAAACTAGAAGTAGCAGAGAAAGCACCTATTGACTTGGATTATTTGGAGTAATTTGGAGCAGGTACAGAGTATCATTTCTTAAAATTTTTGAGTAATATTTATAATTATTTCCAAGTATTATATGTACAAGTAGCATTATATAATTCCACACTCTAAGTACTTCCTCATGCAAAGATCAAAGTTTTTGAAAATATAATGGTTTCTTTTCACTGGACTTACTTTTATCCTCTTTTTCCACTTTGCCCATTGGGGATACACTCTCCAGAGTTGTTTAAAAAGGAAAAAAAATAATCACCTTTAGATCTTTTGGTTTCCTTGTTTAGCCAAAGAAAACACTGAATGTGAACATCAAATGCTCCAGTAATATTTCTATGATTTGTCGTTAAAGTATTTTCCTTCTTCTGAATTTTAAACATTGTTAGTTTAAGTTTATGAAAAACCATGGTCCTTCAGAAGTCAACAATTTTCTTTAAGCTAAATTTTTAATTCAAATATATATTTTTTTAAATTGGAAATTGAACTTTGATGATTATTCCTTCAATACAATACCAGTATTCATGTGTTATGAAAGTGCAAAAGAATATAAAGGAAACTGGTAATAAAGTTTTTGACAGAACTTTCAAAAGAAAGAACTCTACAAAGCGTATATAATGGGATAAACATTTGGTTGAAATCAACACTAATATCTATAAAAACAATTCTCATGGAAATAAATACTTTATACCCTTCATTTAGAATAAGATAAATGAAAAATGCTACATTTAAAGTAGTACCTATAAGCTCTATTTTAATATTAAGAGCAGATTAGGAGTTGAAAAATTGTTAATTATGTATAAAACCAAAAGAGTAAAATCTTCCAGAAACTAAATATTTTCTACTTTCATTGATATATTTATGATTTTGAACAGGAAATCTTTATTTAGCTAGTATATTTGGCACCTAATATGCTAAACCTAGTAGCAGGTTTGAGGAAGACAAAGGTGAATAAGATAATTGGTTCTGTCTTAGAAATGTCCACCCATGTTTAAGGGGGAAAAAAAGGATATTATTTCAAGAAAGAAATGGTTCTTTTCCCCTGAACAAATATTCATGAACATAAAATGTTTATGGACTTAAAAAGTACTTTTCTACTTTTAGTTATTTATATTTATCATTCTGATTTTACTAACACTATCAAATTGAGTTAATGTTCAACTTATATATGTTAAATACTTATTATTTTAAAATATTTTGTTCTAAACTTTTGTTCAGATTGAATTCTGCAACACCTAAATATTTTGCAGTACCAGGAAGAAAATTCACCTCCAAGGCCTAGATAACAACTAAGTTGATAATAATCTGAAATGCTTAGAATAAGTCAAATCAAAGACTACATAATTCATTTTATAGTTTCATCTTTCACTGTGTAGATACTTTTCACACTACTAATGCATAAAGCTTGATTTCATTTTTTTAATTTTCTATTAAAATGTTTTATATTATAAAAGTTGGAATTATAATCATTATTGGAGATACAAAATTAATATATATATATATATTTCAATATATTAGGTAATTAGTATACTTTGAACTTTGTCCATAAACAATAATATCTTTTAGAAAATTATCTGTCACTATTGTTTAATATTTAATTCCTTTGTGTTTTCTAACACAAGGGTTTGCTAATCCACATGTTAAAACTCTTTATCAAAGTAATTGGCAGAAGGCTATTTCAACAAAATCCATGCTCCCTCCTCCTGTAAATTACAGATTTTAATTATAACTGTTATATCTCCCTGATATGTCTAAGGCAGATTAGAGGTAAAAAAAGGTAAGTGCTCAACAATGAAAATAGGATAGTTTTCTTTTATGGCAGCATGCACTGGTAGTCCTGTGTCATTCTGTGACTCTATTACTGAGTATCAAACTAAAATTTGTATAACAACATATGCTCTGTACATATCCTTAAACTGTGTTTTAGTATAAGTAATGTATCAGAATTTGTTAGGATGAATGTGCCTGCCTGAAAGAGTAAATGTTTAATTTAAATATCATTGTAAAAGAACAATTGTCTACTTTCTTTGAGTATTGAAAGCACTCAAAAGAGTGAATTGCCTATTTTTTTATGGTTTTTGCTTAATGAACACAAACTTGCCATCACTTTGTCTTTATTCTTGCCATTGAATAGCATGAAGATTAAGGATGAATTTACTTTTTCACTTTTAGCAGTTCTTTATGTTGCAGTCTTCTTTTTCTCCTGTTCTCTCTCTCTCTTTGAGTACTGATCATGCACATTACATAAAATATCTCAGATTTTGTATTTTTTCAGCTCTAAAATTTTCATTTGTTTATTTCTAATTATTTGCATCTCTTTCAAGATTTCTTTTTATTACGAGCACATTTTCATTTGTGTTCATGAACATGATTTTATAACAGCTGCTTTACAATTGTTGTCTAATTCCGGCATCTGGGTTATCTCCGATTGGTTGCAATTTCTCTTGAGTATGGATCAAATCTTCCTTTGTTTCCTGGGCATTGTGAATGAGGGTATTGTGGAGATTCCAGTCTTGATTATACTCTTCAAAAGATTATTGGATTTGGGGTTAGTGCACAGTTAACTAGGCAGAACTCATGGAAAACTACCTCTCCTAAGATGGGCAGCAGCAGAAACTTCAGTTTAGGTCTTTCAGTTTTGCCTAGCTGTTTGGAGTCTGCCACATGCATGCATAATTCAGGTGTTAGCCAGATTTGGACAGAGTTCATGTGCAGAATTTGAGGCTTTCTAAACACAGCTCTTTTATTTCCTTTCTTGTATTTCCTCTTTCTTTCCAGCTGCTGTGATAGCCCCAAACTCTTTCCTATGGTTTTTTCAGCTAGTAAGTTTGTAAGTTTCTGTTTTTGCCACTTCACATGTCATGGACTGGGGCAGGCTTTCAGGTAAAATCTAAAAAGAAAAAAAGGGAACCTCATCCAGTGCCATTCTCAACTTCCAAATGGTGACTTCTCCTTAGTATCTTCTGCCTCCTTTGTGATTCTCCATTGCCTCAAGATAATTGTTTATTTTTGTTTATTTATTCCCTAAAGATTGTTGTCTGTTGGAGAAAAGGTCTGATAGGAGCTACTCTATCAATACCCCATAAATTTGCATATCCAAATTTCTAACAATTTTATTTCAAACAGAAAATAATTTTTCATTAATATCATGACACGTTTCCCTTTTCAAAATCGTTCTGTTCAAAATAGTCTCAATTTATTGTTCAATGCTATGATGAAGAAACATATTTTATTAAATATAATTACTATTAAAAATATCTATCCTACAGCAATATGCAGTTGCTATTAATATATACTGAATTTCATGCAACTGCCTCCACATAAAATAGGGCAGATATGACCATTTTTAACACTAAAATATACATATCAAAATAAGGGTAATATAATAACACAATTAATCTTTTTGGAGGACAGACTGTATGATTTATTTTAACTTCAGGGTGTGTATTTTGTCTTACAATTCACGCTATTTTGTAATAATTGGCCGCCTTTTTGGATATCTTAGTGGCACCTAATAATGGTATCTTTGATTTAAAGAAATAATGTAAAATATATTTTCATGTATTCATTTGATATTGTTGTTCTTTTAGACTTAAAAATGCATACTTTAATAATGATGAACCACTGTTTGTACTACACTTCCTTCATTCATCTTACTGCAACCCTCTTGAAATATGTCAACTAATGACAATTGCAGACAAAAAAACGTTAATTTTTCCCTAGATGTCATTATAACTTTGTCTCTGTGTGTGGAAAGAGAACAATAAACTAAACATTTAGTAATAAAATAGCATCTTCTACAATGACAGAAGTTAACACTATGCTATAAAATCAAGTTCACAACACATTAGAGGTAAAAACCCAAGAAAAGGATATAATTGTCATGTGAATTCTAAAATAAGAAATAAAATTCACCATTTTTCCTGTCTAATATAGAAACTTTCAGCTGTAAGAATTGATGACAAAGCAAAAAGCTTTATAGGCTAGATAAAAGAAATTAAACCCAGGCATTTGGCCAGTTGTGATCATTCTCTAATTCCACAAATATCTTAAAGCCAAGACTGTCAAATGAACTTGAACAAAATTACCAGAATTATGAAATCTTCTGTAGAGACAATGATCCTTGGATCCCTGGAGATTATCTCATATTAAGTCTTGTATGGTAGCCAAAGAAAGTTAAAACATTCTCTATTCATATTTTCTTCACTTGGTCTTCTCATCACAATTTTAGCATTAGAAGGATGTTAACACTGGATGCTACAAATCATAAGCAGTTAACTTAATTATTTACATTTTCCAGGTATACAGCAGAGGAAGAGATTAAACTATTGAAATGCTTTTAGAAGAATAGATGGGCCTACAAAACAGGGCTTTGGGAACAGGATGAAATACATGAGCTTCAACGTTAACAATAAGTAAAAAAGATTAAAAGGTGCTTCAATAACATCAACAAAAATCAGATTTGGGTTTTAGGGAGTTATCAGCATTGCAAAATAATAAATCCATTGGTAAATTCTAACTTGGAGTCCCATGTTTTAGCAGAACATTTCTTCTCAAAAGAAATATGTTATTTCTTTTGTACTTGTAGAATCTAAGTAACATTTGCTGTAATTTGAGATAGATATATACCTAAAGCATTATACCTTTGGTATGCTCTTATTTTCTAATATAAGGTCATGCTTTTGGTAAGAAAAATAATTTTCAATCAATAAATTCAGATAATTACTACTTGTTTTGATTCACATAAATATTTTTTTTTTCTGGTAAAGTTTCTACTGATGAGGCATTGTGATGTGTTCCTCTCTCAGAAGGCCAAGAGTATGCATTCAAAACTTAATTGCCCCCACGTGGAAGTCCTGAGGTAGTCCTTCCATTCTCTTACCAATATTCCTAATTAAGGCAGCATTTAAGGAGTCTTAACCTGACAACTGAGCATCAGATGACAACACATCCAGTGTCTTAAGCTGGCAGTATTTCCAATTTTATGATACTAACTGATAGCCACCATTTTTTCTTGCCTGTCATCCATTCCTCAAAATTAAATTCCCGTAGGAAATATTTTTGTCTTGATCTCCCATCCTTTCTACTTTGCTTAATTTTGCCCATCACGAAGCAAGTCCTAGTTCTTTCATTCAATCAACAAATACGTACTGAGTATGTTTTATATGCCACGCACTGTTCTAAGCACTTGGTATGTGTCCCTGAAGGAAACACTGATAACTTCCCTTATACAATTTACATCCAACCGTGGGATTTCCAGGCAGGCCATTAACAGTGACTGGAAGAAATGAGAACATTAAATAATATGCTAGAAGAAGATAAGTACTAAATAAAAATAAATAAATAAATAAATAAATAAATAAATAAATAAATAAATAAATAAGGCAGGGTAAGGAATGGCTGGAGCAGGGAAAGTAGGGAGGGTTGTGCATTGTGTTTTAAAGAGGGTGGCCATTCAGACAGTGATGTCTGGGCAATGCAAGAAAGATTGCTCTTCATAGAGGAGGCATCCAGTGCAGAACCTTACCTCCCATGTTTAGAGTGAATAGATAAAGATCTGGAACTATCTGAATGAGGAGGTAGTTGTATCAGATGAGTTTGGAAAGACAGTTAAAGGGTGAGTTGAACCAAGGTCTGGACCATTAGAAAGATTTGTTTATGTTCTGAGCAAAAATGGGAGCCAAGGCACAGTGATGTTCAAGTCTCCCATAAATTCACTCGTCTCTATCTTTACTGCCCCTATTAATAATAGAGGGAAGTGTGTTGAAACATCCCTCCTTTTATAATAGCAAATTTGTCTATTTTCCCTGTAGTCTTACAAGTTTTGCTTTAAATGTTTTATTAGGTGAGTACAAGTTAAGACCTGTCATTTCTCCCTGGTGAATTCAACATTTTAAAAGTTATTGTATAGAGCCATTTCTAATAAAGATGTTTTGTGTTCTAAATCTATTTTGTCTGAGAATAATATATAGTACTATAGTTTCTTTTGGCTACTATTTTCCTGGTGTTCTGTTTTTCTCCCTTCATATTTTATTGCTTTCAACTTTTCCTTACTTTTTATGGATGTATTGTTTCAAAGAAACATTTAGCTGAATATTGATTTTTTACTTTTTTGTTCTTTTTAAAAATTCCTTTTACAATTCAATTTATAATCTCTATCGTTACACTGACAGAGTTTTTTTTTTTCTTTTTACATTTGTGGTTGCTGTTTTTTCCAGTATCTTCTGTTTTTGTATGCCCTTTATCTTTTTTAATTTTACGAGTTAAGTTTTTGTCAAAGTTAGCTTTATTCTATTTATCCCACATACTAATTTGAAAATTACAAAATAATTTCAATGTTTAAAGTTTATGCTTGCAAATTTAGTATGCATATTAAACTATTGCATGGATATTAGATTAATTCATACCTTAATTTCCACTGGAAAACACACAGGTAAACACACTTAGGTAATTCCACTTTGATCCCTTTAATATTGTCCAGTGCTCTAGTTTTGTCCTTTTTACAAAAGTAAATACAAATTAAAACATTATTACTATAAATATTTTGTTTTCTTACAA
>NW_017732402.1:226410-227549 GCF_001890085.2 Hipposideros armiger | reverse complement strand
CATCAGTCTCTAGTTCACCCTTCTAATATGATATCTAACATCTGAAAACTCTGAGTTAAGGACACCCCCCCCAACTTTCTAATATATTCATCTAAACCCTCTACTAATTCTCCACCTAAAGCAGTTTCTCCCTACATTTTAAGCAATATAATATGGCAAATACTGCACTTTAGCACAAGTTTTTGAATTATTATTTTTCTTTTTAATGTAATTTTTTTTCCTGAAACAAGTTTTCTTCGTTGCTTGCTGTTATTTGTTCTACAAAAGTATACACTTAACTGCATGCTATTAGCTGTGTCTTCACCCTCCATTTCCCCTCATTCCAAATTCTGAACTTACAAAATACATAACTATAAGTTTAATACTTTAGGCCTCTTTTGGAGTTGATTTCAAGTGCTATGATTTTTAAAATGTTCAGAATAATCAATCTTATATGGTACTGTTCTAAATTATCTAATGTAACTCCTGTATAACCCTATGTCCTGTATCACTATAAAGACATTCTGAAAGATTTCTGTAGAATATTGGTTCTATTTAGATCAGAACTTTGTTGATTGACTCTTTGTTCTGGTATACTCAAAAGTCTAGTGAAAATTTTCACACATTAGAGACAACCCCCTTCATGTGTTTGACATTTAAAAATCAATTAATCTAATCCATTACATCAACAGGCTAAAAAAAGAAAAGCACATGATAATATAGATGCAGAAAAAACTTGATAAAATCCAATATCTATCCATAATAAAAATTATCAATAAGCTAGGAATAGAGGGGGACTTTTTCAACTTGATAAAGACTATCTACTAATAGTGAGAAACTCAAAGCTTTCCCTCTAAGATTAGATACAAGGAAAGTATGTGTCCTTTTACCACTCCTTTTGAACATCAGATTGCAAGTCCTTGCTAAAAAACTAAAGCAAGGATAGGTAATAAAATGTATACAGATTGGCAAGAAAGATATAAAATTGTTCACAGAGGACATGGTTGCCCATGTAGAAAAGCCAAATGAATAAATAACAACAACAAAAAAAAACTGGTGGAACTAATAAATGGTAATAGCAAGATTGCAGGATGTATGCTTAATATGCAGAAGTCAATTGTTTTCCTATATAACAACAATACACATGTGGATGTTGAAAT
>NW_017732402.1:208389-217565 GCF_001890085.2 Hipposideros armiger | reverse complement strand
GGCTTTATTTGCATTTGTCTAATGGCTAATAATGTTGAAGGTCTTTTCATTTCCTTATTTCATGTTCTTATTGTGTTCATGTCTCTTGCTCACTTTCCAATTGGATATTTGCTTTCTTCCATTGAATTTGGAGAGTTCTTTATAATTTAAGACATATGGGCTTTTTGTCAGATATGTGGTTTGTATATATTTTACCTAGTCTGTGGTTTGATTTTAATCCACTTTACAGGGGTTTTTCACAGCACACAAGGTTTTAGTTTTGATGAAGCCTAATTTGTCACGTAGTCCTGGGACTCATGGTTTCCTCTTATTGTTTATTCTAATTTTTTTTTCTGGTCAATTGATTATTTTATTAGTTTCATTGTTTTGTTCTAAATTGTTTATAGTTTTATGTTGTATATTTAAATACATGATTCATTTTGAATCAAGTTCTCTATTCTGTTTGTTGATCTATATGTCTGTTCCTCTGTCAATACCACAGTATCTTGATTCCTGTAGTTTTATAATTAAAGTTAGGTAGAGTGATTTATTCCTTATATTATTTTTTCTAAAATTTGTTTTAGCTATTCTAGTTCTTCTAATATTCCATATGAATTTTAGAATAAGCTTGTTTATACATATAAAACACCTTGCAGGGATTTTGATAGTCTTTGTGTTAAACTTATATATTAGTTTTGGAGAAGTTTGACATCTTTACTACATGGAGTCTTCCAATCCATTTATTCAGTGTATTTTTCCATTTATTTTTATCTTCTTTGATTTCTATCAGCGTCTGTAATTTAAATCATATAGTTCCTTTAGGCATTTTGCTAGATTTATAACTAGGTATTTTGTTTCTTTTGGAAGATTATAAACGGTTGGCAAAAAAGTGTCATGGTGGGCAAGGATGTAGAGCAAAGGGAATGGCATCCACTGCTGGTGGTAGTTAAAATTGGCTGTAAGCCCCTTGGTAAACTAATAACACTAATTAAATATGAAAATATGCATACTCTTAGGTATATATTATATATATATGTATATATATATACATATATGTATACACACATTAAGTATAATATTGGATCACTGCATATGTGATTCAGTTGTCATGTACAAAAAACTAGAGCAGTGTTCATGTAACAGAAGACTGACAACATCCACAAAACAAGTGACAACCCAAATGCCCATCATCAGCAATATATAAATAATTTGCTGTATAATTACACATTGGATTAACATTCAATGTGAAAATACTAAGCTACAACTAAGTGTGTCAACATGGATACATGTCAAAAAACATAACAGAGTGAAATAAATTATAAAAAATGTGAGCAAAATAATCCCATTCATCAAAAGTAAAGAAAATAAAAATACAGGTCAACAAAAGACTTTTTAAGGAAATCCATATACATAGTAACATTACAGAAAAGTAAGGAAATGATCAACAAACTATTTAAGAGTAGAGCTTACCTATTGGAAAATGATTAAATTTTATTATAGAAGGCCGTAGAGGCTTCTTTGGTACTGGAAAATTTCTATTTTTAAATTTAAGTGGTATTTATGCTGATGGTTATTTATTATTATTATTGGTGAAAGTATACTTGTAATTATGTACAATATTTTTTTACATGTGCTATATTTCCCAAAAAAATAAAAATAAAAGTAGAAAAATGGTAGTGTTCCATTTTATTTTACTTTAACTACTCTAGTCCTTTGTCTCTGANAAAAAGAAATAAATTTAACAAAGTATATAGAAAAGCTATATCAGGAACACTATAAAACTTTGATGAACAAAATCTAAGAACTAAATAAATGGAGAGATGTTCTATGTTCTAAGATAGATAGTCTCAATATTGTCAAGATATCAGTTCTCACCAACTTGATCTATAAATTCAATGCTATTCCAATAGAAATTCCAGGAAGTATTTTTATGGATATTGACAAACTGATTCTTAACTTTATATGGAGAGGCAAAAGACCTAGAATAGCCAACACAATACTGAAAAAGAACTGAGTTGGAGGACTGACACTATTTGACTTTAATACTTACCATAAGCTTGATCTCTTTATTACTACAGTAATCAAGACAGCATGGTATTGGTTAAAAAAAGTAAACAAATTGATCAATGGAACAGAATAGAGAGCCCAGAAGCAGACTCCCGTTAATATAGTCAGCTGATCTTTGACAAATTAGAAAAGGTAATACAATGAATTAAAGACAGTCTTCAACAAATGTGCTAGAACAACTGAATATCCACATAAAAATGAGTGAATCTAGACACAGACCTTACAGTCTTTACAAAAATTAACACAAAATGGATCATAGACCTAAATGTGAAATGCAAAATTATAAAACTCCTAGAAGATTACATAGGAGAAAACGTATGGTGATAACTTTTAGATACGTCAAAGACACAATCCATGAAAAAAAATTGATAAGCTAGACTTCATTAAAATTGAAAAAAAGAGAAAAGAAACTTCTGTTCTGTGAGAGATAATATCAAGAGAATTAGAAGACAAGCCATAGACTGGAAGAAAACATTTGCTAAAGACACATCTAATAAAGGACTCTTTTTCAAAATAGACAAAGAACTAATAAAGTTCAACAGTAAGAAAAACAAACAACCTAATTAACAATGGGCCCAAGGCCTCAACAGACATCTCACCAAAGAAAATACATAGGTAGCAAAAAAGCATATGAAAAGATGCTCCACATGATATGTCATCAGGGAAATCCAAATTAAAACAACAATGAGATACCATCACATATGTATTAGAATGGCCAAAATCTAGAATGCGGACAACACCAAATGCTGGAGAGGTGAAGCAACAGGAACTATTATTCATTGCTGGTAAGAATGAAAAATGGTACAGCCACTCTGGAAGACTTTTTCTTGCAAAACGAAACATACTCTTACTGTAAGATCTACTAATCCCTCTTCTTGGAACTTCAAGAAGTAGTTGAAAACTTATGTCCACACAAAAACCTGCACATGGATGTTTATAGTGCCTTTATTCATAATTGTCAAAACTTGGAAACAACCAGAATATCGTTCAGTAGGTGAATGGATAAATTAAGTATGGCATATGCAGATAATGGAATATTATTCAGTTCTAAAAAGAAATGAACTATCGAGCCTTGATGACATGGAGGACCTTGAAATGTACACTGATACATGAAAGAGGCCAATCTGAAAAGGCTACATACTGTGATTGTAATTATACAACATTTTGGAAAAGACAAAATTATGGGGACAATAAAAAGTTCAGTAATTACTGGAGTTGGATGGGACTGGGAGGAGATGTAAAGGCAGAGCACAGAGGATTTTTAAGGCATTGAAAATAATACTAGTGAATATATATCATGATACATTTTTCCAAACCCATAGAATGTACAGCACCAAAAGTGAACCTTTAGGTAAATTATGGACTTTGGGTGATGATGATGTGTCCATATGAGTTCATCCTTGGGAAAGAAAGAAAGAAAGAGAGAAAGAAAAAAAGAAGTACCACTTTGGAGTGATGTTGATAATGGGGGAGGTGCTCCATGTGTGGGGGACAAGGAGCATATGAAACATCTCTGTAACTACCTCCCAGTTTTGTTATAAACCTAAAACTTCTCTAAAAAAATAAAGTCTTTCAAAGATGGGCAAAAAGAAAAAACCCAAGTAATGATTTAATTAAATATCTGCTTTGTGCTTGTCACTCTTTTAAGTGCTAAAAGCATATAAAAGTATAAAAGAAACTCTATTCACAAATATTTGATTCAATTGGCAGAGAAAAAATATATAATTTAATAAATGTATAAAAATATATAATTTAATAAATAATTTAATCATGTATAATTTAGTAAAACATGCAGTCTATAAGATACTTTCTTTTTCAAAGTCAGTTATATAACAACAAGCAACAAAAGAACTTAAGAATGATCTAACTCTAAAAATCTGAGATATCTACATGAGTACTGCTGTAATCTACTTCTGACCTTGGAAAAACAACTAAAGTATCTTAGGATAATAAATAATCTTTTAGGTTTTACATATAAACCATTTACTTTTTCTTTCTGATGTCCTTTTGCTGTATTTTTTTATGACTTCTTTCTCCATTAGACAGACCCACAGTGTATTTGAAGCCAGTTTCCTGTAAAGATTTTATTTCCTTAATTTTTTTTGAAATGTTTAAAAAACAGGTTTATCATGCAAAGACATTTTAAGAGTTTACTATTAATCAAATTGAATTTTTTTAAAAAATATAAACTTGCATATGCTTGTAATGTAAAAAAAATAATAACATTTCATACTAAATCAACAGTGAACCTATTTCCTTTTAGAAAGAAAAAAATAAATATAGAATCCAAATCTCAAACTCAATTACTAGAAAGAACAAAACTATTTCTAAGTTTTTTTGAACACTCAGAATATTTTATACTTAAACAATGAACAAATAAGTTAGCCTTCCAGTTCCCGCAAGACTCACGTATCTAAATTATTCATAGAAAATTAAATATGTGTTCTAAGCAAAATAATTCCTTCTTCCACAAGGGATGGCACAAAAATAATTAATCTTTTTCTGAGACTTTGACTTGAATTTTTGAATATACAATTTGTTCTGTTTGGAACAGAAATGTTTTGATGGGCCACTTTGGCAGCAAGAAAACAATTGCATCCATTCCCTTCTGGAAGAAACTACAAATGGAATAATTTCCTTTCAAAAATAGCTGCAATCTTTTGTAAGAGGATAGAAATTATTTTAAAAATCAGAGTAACTTTTTGTTTTCCTGTATTACATATGTGATTTGTAGTTGAAATATAAAAAAGGAAGAAACAATATTGCGGATCATAAAAGACATAATTCTTAAGAGTGGTTATTCCTAATAATGTTTTATGGCATAATTCAAAGATCTACAATAAGCTAGGATCTCAGAGCATTTGATTATGGTTTTGCATAACCAGTTAGCAACTAAATAGATATGGATCAATCTGTTAATATTTCTAGACCTTAGTTGTTTTTTCTTATGCCATTCAGCTGTAAGTGAAATATACACAAAAATACGACTAAGACATGAAAACCAGCTACCAAGTAATTGACAATTCTTATGCATAGTGTTGAAAAGGGAAGTACATAATTCAATTGGGTTACATTTGTATTTAAAAAATATATCTATTTAATGGAAGCATAGCACAGGTTTCCACTAAAATATATTGACTCAGGTTTAATCAAAGTTTTGTAGCAATATTTCCTAAAGGAACCCAGAGGGACATGCACCTAGGAGCACTGGCATTACAGTTTTGGAATCATTATTAGAAAATCATTCCTACAATTAATCTAATCTTTAAGCTAAATTTATCAAAGGAACATACACATGCCTTAGATAGAAGGATTTAGAAATAATGCAATGATGTTTCAATTACTTTATTATATACAGAAAAAAATCAGAATAAACCCAAACAACTTTGCAGAGCTATCATTTGATATCTACAGGCTATATATAATTCAAGTGATCTTAGTAGTTTAATTTGTTTGAACAGAGAAAATTAAATAGCAGGTGCTTAATGGAATTGTGGCTCATAATGTATAGAACTAGAAAATATGACTGAAAAAATTTTCTTTTAATTGGGAAATTGGGGGGATGGGAATAGCGCTCGGGAATTGGGGGAAGGGGAACAGACAAGTTGCTGTCCTTTTCTTTTTCAGTCTAGTTGTGGAGGACGTTGCTTCACTGGCCCAAGTTGGCACCATCACTGCGTTCTTCCTGGGCGAGGCAGATCATTTGCCGGCTTCTGGACGGCCGCTCACGGCGGCTGCTGGCTGCTCACGCTGGCTGCTGGCTACACACGGTAGCCCATGGCAACCCACTGCCACAGGGGCTGCAGCCTACACCGTAGTCAGCGACTCATGGCAGCCCAGCTCCAGGTTGAGCTGTTGTTCAGAATCTTAGCTGTAGAGGGCAGTGCCACTGGCCCTCATATGTGGGATCCAAACCGGGGCTCTCTTGGCATCCCAAGCCAGTTCTTAACCATCGTACCACTCCGCCGGCCCATGACTGAAATTTTTGAAGTGCAAACATTTGTGTGACACATTACTCATTTTATTAATGCCTAATAAATAATGTTCCATCTTCATTGCATTTTAATTTTTGTAATGTGTCTACTTCCAGAACTTATAAGCAAATACATTTGATTATTTAGTACTACCTTGCACTAGACCATGTTGGCAGAAAGAGCAGTATAGAGAAATGGGGCTTAAATCTCTTCAGTGCACAAAAGTGTACTGCCCTTGCCATTATATACATTAAACTAAGAATTCTTACTTTTTTCATAAACACAAAGCATTAATTTATGATTTTATAACCCATAATAAAACTATCAAGAGGGCTAGATTTTCAATTTATAAAGAAAATGTTATTTCCCTATAGACAAATATTTATGAGAAGCCAAATTCTAATGGTAAGGGACTATGGAGAGTTTTAAATAAGAGAAAAGACAGTTATTACAAAGTAGAATCCAATCACTTATGATTTTCCATCATAGCAATTATTACATTATAATTCTATATGTATTTGTGTTTTTCTATTTACAGCCTTTTAATTTACTCCT
This sequence comes from Hipposideros armiger, assembly GCF_001890085.2. Lineage (NCBI taxonomy): Eukaryota > Metazoa > Chordata > Mammalia > Chiroptera > Hipposideridae > Hipposideros > Hipposideros armiger. The sequence continues at coordinate 210,990 of NW_017732402.1, read as the reverse complement.
TCATACATTTCATGGTGACCATGTCTGTTTCTATTCAGAATTTAAAAGAGTGCTCAACATTTAGGCAATAAATATTTGTGGCGTGTATGGATTTAAAAAAAAAAAGGAGTATTTCCAAGTTAGTAGAGAAAACAAATATTACTCTCAGCCTCTCTTTTCTCCAAACTTAATCAAATGTATATCATCTCTTTCTCTTAAGGTTGATTCTGGTTTCACTTCTAGTTGTGAATATATGTATAAATAATACTTATATAAATATTATGCATATATAAAAGTATAATTTCTCAATAATAAATGGCTACCAAGGAAGAAACTAAAATCCAGGCTCTGAAAATAGAAATATTTCTTGAATGTTTTTCACAACAGTCTTTAATAAAAGATGGCATTATTACCATCACAAATGCATATGCTTTTATGTAAAGAAAAAAAGAGAAAAAAGAATTTTCTGTAATGAAAAAATGGATTTAGTCATCAGCAACTGGCCTGAAACTTTTACTTATCTATGCTCTACTTCATTGGAATATCTTGCCAACTTATAGTGGACAGAGTTACATGGGTTTTTAAAAGCAAATAAATGAATGTAACCTTACACTAACGGAAGAGGGAAGGTCTGAAGGAATTCTGTTGTATAAGCACTGAGTCTATTTGCCATATGGCACTTTTCCAGCGTGATAAAGAAGAATACCAAATCCTACACTGATATAAATATTTTGTATATACATGCAGCATATTTCTGTGCCAGCACTAGGAGTAGAGTTAGACATGAAGGAGGAAGGCCAAATGAGAGGGTGTGAAATCCCAAACCACCATTTCCAGGAGAGTTATTGCACTATCAGCAGTTTTCTCTTCCATTGGAAAAACGACTCTCTGTATATTTGTATATGTTTGTGGATGTGTTTGCACACAGATGTATAATGTATACCACTAGGGCTACACGGAGACATGTGGATGCCCTAGGCAAGCTAATAAATTGGCATTTTCTCAAATCAATATGCTTTCAATATTTATTCTACTCTACATTCATGTAGAAGAAGGTTGACTTCATTGTTGCAGAAAAGAAGGGAGGACCATTCATTGGAGGACATGACCAGTCTGTTACCATTTTCTCTCATGTTTTGCCCTTAGTCCCATATTCTCCTTGGCAAAGCAAATAATGGGGTCCATTTCTCAGAAGGCAGCTTTAATGTTTCTCTATTGATACTTGATATCTTTCCAGGTTTTTACTCATCGGCTTAAATAAATTATTGTAGAATTCCACCAGCCTCATATAATTCTTCCACCTAAAAAGGATCTGGTTAGCATAATCTTTCTCTGTTTACATTTTAGTGATTTTTAGGCCCTTTTTTGGATTTTGATCCTGAGCAATTGCCTAAGTGGCCTGACATTTAAACCAGCTTATTAAACCACAAAGCTGTGCAAACTGGCCTAGCCAAAAGTGACATGGAAGCAACACTGGAGCGTCCATCATAAAAACCTCCTCACTTTACCATCTGACTTCACCTCCCTTCTCTCCTTTCTTTGGGAGCTGCCTGTCCTCTTCTCATCCCTCTCAGTTTGAATTCTGTTTTCAGAAAAAAAGCTCATATCAGCATTTTGTGTATAGTGGAATAAGTGACTACATAATTTCTCCTCAAGTACTATTCCTGTTTAGGTATTCTAAGTGCATCTGAAGCTTTGTCTCTTTTCAAGTATACTGTAAAAATCAAAATACAAATAAGGAAGAGATTTGGGGAGTGGTACGGAACACCTTACTGTAGTCACACCACCTACTGAAGAACTTTGGATTTCGTTTTATTCTTTCTTTGAAATCAGAATATTTAATTTGATGAGTTGGAGTTTACAGACTATTAAATTTAGTGACAAAGGGATAATATAGATTAATAAGGTTAATTTAAGTTCCAAACAATAAATAGATGCTAGTTTTCATCTGGTAGACATCAGATGTTGGATTATATGTATATACAAATAAATGCACACATAGGAACACACAATCACATGTGAACACAGAGGAATGCACACACTCACTATCAACAGTTTATATAGGCTAAAAATGGATAACAAGACTTAGTAGATATTATATTTTGATCAGTTTCCCTGAGATACGCATACACACACACACACACACACACACACACACTCACACACTCTCACATAATTAAAAATCATGACAGAATAAACACTTTTTATTCCTTTTAGGTAGCTGGGATATGCTTTAAACAACGTATTATTTTTCAGTGTAGACTCAAAGAAAGGTGCAGAAACAGTACAGAGTGCTGTACACTCTTCACCCACCTTTCCCCAGTGGTGTCATCTTATAGAGTTGCAGTATAATATCAAAACCAGGAAATGGCATGTTACTGCTAACTAGACTAACTCTTCTCACAGTTTTAAATCTGCATTTACTTGAGGGAATATACAGGTCTTGGCAATGTTATCACATGTATAGATATGTGTAACCACCACCAAAATCAAGATACAGAACATTCCCATCACCATAAACCAACTCTAGCATGGCATCTCTTTGTATCCACAACCCCACCTCTCTACCTCTCTCCCTCTCTCTCTCTCCCTCCCTCTCTCTCTCTCTCTATCTATCTATCT
>NW_017732402.1:173684-206067 GCF_001890085.2 Hipposideros armiger | reverse complement strand
CACAACTTAACCTTGTGGCTGATCAGCTTGTAAATTGAACGAAGGGAGTAATGTGTTTCTTTCTCTGTCAGTTCTTTCAACATTGATACATTTTCATCATATTTATTTTAATCCAAATATGATTAATATATTTAAATATTGTCAAAACTTCCTGTGGGGGAGGAGAGGGGTAGACAACTTAAATCTTTTAAAAGTCAGTTTTCATTTTTAAAAAGCTTCTGGGAATTTTATAAAATCTGGAATTTATTATAATTAAGAAAGCTTTTTACTGTCCTTCTTAGGTTCAAATAGTATAGAAACAGGAAGAAATTTAACGTCTCTGTATTAATAGAACAGAGTAAATGTGTAACTCATTCATTTGAAAAGTGAACAAATCAGATTTTATTTTTTTATTTCTCCTATAGGAAAACAATCTAGAGAGACATGTAACTAAAGATATAACTTAATTAACCTTATTTTATTAAGTTCCTTTAAGAAAGAGTTTTAAATGTACAAATATGGATACTAAAAATGACAAGTCTGTTAAATGAAAATACAGTCATAAATATTAAGCCAATATGTGCAATAATATATTAAATAAACATATTTTGGAAGTCTAATTAATTAATTAGAATAATTAAACAATACTTTTTACACAAAATCAGACTTGTTATTAGTAAGAGCCCTTCTTTTATGCATGAATATGATCAGCGGGGTGGTTTTATTTATGTAAGTCGTCTTTATGTCTCCATATGTTAGCTAAGCTGTTTTTCCACATCATTGTTAATGGTATGAACCACATAATAAAATATTGAAAATATACAGGCATTTGTCAGGAGACAAACATCCCTATTCTTCTTTTAAGAGTTAGATTTCTCCTTCTAATCACGAATTAACATCTTGCCTTGTAATTCATTGAATTTTATTATAACTCTCCCTGGGTTGGGCCCCAAACAACCCTAAATCTATCACTCAGACTTAATTTGTTCTATGCTCCAGGCGAACACGCCCTAACATATTGCCAAAGTTAATATCCGTCCAGTTGGTCATGTACCATAGAAAAGTGCTTATATAAGCAACTTCAAGGATGATAGAAATAACAGCAGTAATATTTGTTTAGAGTACTTTTCAGTTCACAATGCAATTTAAAGTATATTTTTATATTCCATTCTTAGACAAATAAATGACCGATACTACTATTTTACAGATTAGGAAAGCAGGCTCAGAAAGCCTAAGAGGTATGCAAAGTTCTTCAACTAGCAAGTTTGGGTGATGGTACTTCATGATTCTGTCATATTTGTGTTTTCCTTACATGCAAACGCACTAAATTCCTTTTGGCTCTGGACTTTCATTTCAAGAACACTTGTATATAGAATAATCTTGTAAGACAGAGAGTGTGTCCTCCAGAGGAAAGGTCAGGCAAGCTTGCTTGCAGCCCATTGTTAAAAACAAAAACAAAAACAAAAACAAAAAAACTTTGTTCCTCAGCTTGATATGGCTTAGCTGTGACGCTAACCTACTCTGTTGGTGCATCCACCTGGGCCTTTACACATTGGCCCCTTGGGCAATGGGGACAAGGGGAACTGACATGAAAATGAAGTCATAAATAATAAAGTCCTCTATCTGATACAGGAGTCTCGTATATTCTTCCAGCATCCATAAACTGGTCAGATTAGATAGTTTGCAAGTATGGTAAAATCTCAGAGTTGTCACAGTTTTTGGAAATAAATTGTGAAGCAGAGGAGCCAAAGACTTCTTTAGCTTCATGGTTTTAGTACATATTTTGTATACTACAGGGGATCCTAATACACAAAATTAATATGTTCAGATCCCTAGGATTTTTTTTTACATAAAAAAGGAGGATGTATGTACAGCCATTTTAATTTTATATATGTATATGGCTATGGATATCTCTGGAAGGATGCCAACAATTGATGGTAATGGTAGCATCTGACAAAGGGTACTATGTACTTCAAGATGGGAGGGAGGTTTTTTGTTTGTTTGTTTGTTTGCTGGCTTTTATTAACCATACACATATTTGCACTTACTGAATGATGTAGTTTGTGGAAGGCAGTATATTATAATAGTTGATAAAATCAAGCTCTCCAGATTCACAATCTTGACTAATTGACTGTCTTACATTGATCAGGTTACTTAAAATTGATTTCTATGTGCTTTAATTTATTTGTAAAGTTGTGCAATTATAATAACCACCTTACAGGTCATGAGGATTAAATGAATTATTACCTTAAAGGTTTTACTATATATATTGCTTTAGAATAAGAGTTCATTAAGTGTTAGCAATATTTATTCAAAATAATTTTAAAATTATTTTCAAATCAATTTCATATGTTAATATTCTAAATCAGTTTTAAATTACAGAGTATTTCATTCAATGAATACAATGTGCAATGAAAAGTAAAAGCACTGATCTGATATATAGGTATGTGTATATGCACATATACACATAGTTTGTACTGAGGTGCACACTGCTAATGCCAGAACATATACTTTAAACAATTTTTTATAGGAGAATGGTAAGAGAAGAATACTGGGTGATTTAGTAAAGGACTAATGACTCCATAGATATGGTAAGAAAATTACAGAAGGAAATCTCAGTGGTGAAAACATAATCCGTTCACATGACAAATTTGTTCCTTTGGTGAGCACTGCTTCAGTAAATGGTTAGTAATTAATCTATTTCCCTTGTTTTTTATAAATTTATTTATTAATTTATTCCTTAACTCAACAGTTGCTTAGTTATTTATTCAGCACCTTTATCAGGCTATTTATGCAAACTAATGTTAATCAAATAATACCTATTTGTGATAAGTATTATTATTATAATCATTTAACAAATGTGAGGACTGAGGCTTAAACATGTTGCATAATTTGTTGAAAGCTACACAGCTCAATTTTGTCAAATGTTGATTAAAATGCTATCAATTTTTGAGGTTTAAATGAGATACTAACTGTAAATCACGTACTGATTGTAACACTGGCCCGACATACCGTCCTTCTGGAAAAATCTCTGAAATTTCAGGAATTGACTCTGGTACTAATTTTTTTGTGAGTCAAAATACTGCGTATGCACCTAATACACTTTACTTCTATCCTAAAACATACCCATCAATAACTTCTATTTCCCTAGTGATGGGACAGCTCTGAAGTTAAAATTCAAGAAGCTCAGATTTTTGGGCTCTGGACCGAGCATTAAAACCAAAGTATAGAGGAGAATTCTTCCTTTATTGCAGAAGCATTAGTTGACTGTGCACATTGAGTCCTAAGGCATATGTCAGAAACTTAACTATGATTATAGCAATCTGTGACTAAGGACAAGAAAAGTGATGTTCTGGGTCAGGCCAAGTTTTGCTAGTAAGTTCCATTTTTCATTACCTGTATGTTTTCAACTATGGTGCACATGTTAACAAGATTCACTTGCCAGTTATACACCATAACTGGGAAAGATAAAAGGTTCATCAAAACCTAACTCAAGTTAAAAATGTGAGACTTCATCGAAGGGTGACACGTTAACTCTGCCAAAGCATTAAAAGGGGTAAGCTTAGAATTTCCCAATCTGAATCCTTTTCAGACAATCTACCACATTTTCATATGTGTACATTTCATTATACCTGTTTGTGGAAGGCAGAATTCTAAGGTGGCCTCCAGAATTCTGAGCCCTAGTATATACACACCTTCTCCCAGTCAGTCAAACTCTAACCTGGATGCTACTGTTGGGACTTTTCAGATGTATTTAGGGTCCCAATCAGTTGACTTTAAAAAAGGAGACTACTCTGCCTGAGACTGATACAATCATGTGAGCCCTGAAAAGGAATGTGGCTTTTCCCAGTGAGAAAGATTTGAAATATGAGAGGAATTCCACGTGAAGGAGATTCTCTGTTGCTGATTTTGAAAGTGGAGGGGGTTATGTGGCCTCTTGGAGATGAAATTGGCTTTTTCCTGACAACCAGCACGGAAATGGGGGCCTGAGGCTGTCAACCACAAGGAATGAAGTTAGGCCATCAGGCTAAAAGAGAACTGCAAGCTTCAGACAACAGTGAGGTAACCTGACACCTTGATTTTCAGCCTGTGAGACCTGGAGCAGGGACCCAGGCACACTCTACCCAGATATCTGACCCACAGAACCGTGAGCTAATAAATAGGTGTGATGGTAAGCTACTAAGTTTGTCATAATTTCTTATACAGCAATAGAAAACTAATATACAGTTTGGCCATGATTTAAATGCAGTGCTATTATATCCGTTGATTTTTAGAATTATTTTTATCTTCTAATTTTTCCTCTTGTATCTGAATAACTGTATTAATAATAAAAAGTACAGTAGGCAGTCTGGCATGTCACAAAGGTGAAGGAGATCTTAAAGAGCTTGGCTATAAATGTGCAAATGAATAAATGTTTCCTGCCAACATTTGGTAGATATTCTCCAGAGTCATTGTCTAAATGTGTAAGTTCCCATAACATTGAACAGATATCTGTCTAATTGCAACAGAACAAAGTTCTTTTTATCCTCCTTCTATTACAAGCTCAGGAGCCTTGCTTGGTTTTCCTTGGCACTTTTTCCCATGTGGAAGACATAAAGGTCCAAAGACAGTTATACCAAGGCTGAGGTATTTGTATCTTTTAACCCATGTACTACTACTTCAAGGGAAGTTTCTTTTCAACGTTCCATGACAATCTTGAATTTATTTCTCAGCTTCCAAGACATTTCATTTCTGTGGTATTTCCTTAGTGTGGCTGAACCACACTTCAGACTTCCCCTGTCCTGGCAACAGCTCTGCTTCCTGGCAAATATTCAGTTGTTTAAAGTCAACTCTGGGTTATAGAGCCTGAATGATAGTCTACCTTAAACCTTCCCAGTCTGAAGTTGTTTCAAAGTTCCAAAGGCTTGTCTTTGCTCTCCTGGAGCAATCTAATGTCACTTAGATTCCCTGAGATGAATAATGAAAATATGTACACCCTGGGAATTAAAAATCTCTATCATCTATCTATCTATCTATCTATCTATCTATCTATCTATCTATCTATCATCTATCAATCATCTATTGTCTATCTATCTATCTATCATCTATTTATCTATCTATCATCTATCTTTGTCTCTGTTTCTCTCCTCTCTCTTCTGCTTATCCTTTCATCTTTCTCTCTTTTCTTTGCTGGGTGATCATCCAGAGAAATTCTCAAAGCATGTGTCATCAATTTAGTTTTCAAGAGTCACAATGAATAATTCCAAATTTCAGAGTGTAAATGGGGCCGGGTGAGGGCTACTTGAGCCAACTTGCTCTGTGGGATGGTTGTCCAGTTAATCTGTTTCTTGTTTTGTTATACTTTTGAGTAGGAAAAAAGAAATGCTCATCCGTGAGGGGAGAGGAGATAGTGAAAGCTCCAAAAAAAATTTTTTTGCCCGTTTTTGCACCAAATACAGTGTTCATTGAATCTAGAAGCTATGTATTGCAAAAGTATATTATTTTTTGAAAAGAAAAATATGCTACCAATTAAACCATGGTGGAATGCCTCAAGGCCTCGGCTTAGTTTATGTGAACTTCCTTTGTGTTCTCATGAAGCTTTTTGAATCATCTCCTGTCACTACAATGGTATTTTACTAATTAAGTCATATCTTCCTCCTGTTCTACCCTGTAAGCTATAAGAGAGAATAGATTATTTCTTGTTGGAAAGTTCAGTTATTTTGTTATTTGTCTTTTTGTTTATTTTAACTTTATATTCCCAGCAAAACTAGTAAATATTTACTGAGCAAATTACTGATTTCTTGTAGTATAGTTAATTATTACAGTTAGCAAGGAACATGACTGTTGTCCCCCAAACAGCGGTTTTCAAACTTCCCTCAGCATAATCCTAGGAAGTCTGTGGAGGTGATATATGGCATCACTGGAGAACTAAGTGATCCTCTTGAGAATCTTTTGATCTATTCTTGGAGTTTATTTTTTTAAGAGTTTTATTAAAATATAGCTAACATTCAGTGTTGTATTAATTTCAGGTGTACACCATAGTTATTTAACATTTATATACCTAAAGAAGTGATCACCATAAATCCAGCAACGATTTGACACCGTACCATGCTATCACAATATTATTGACTATATTCCCTATGCTGTATATTATATCCCCATGACATATTTGAACCTCTTATTCCCCTTCACCTTCCCTCCCTTTTAACTTTTCAATTATAGTTGACATTCAATATTATTTTATATTAATTTCATGTGTATAGCATGGTGGTTAGACATTTGTATAATTTAAGAAATGATCGCCCTGACTAGTCTAGTACTCACCTGTCACTATACATAGTTATTACCATATTATTGACTACATTCCCTGTGCTTTACATCCCCATGACTATTTTGTAACTACCAATTTGAACTTCTTAATCCCTTCCCCTTTCTCATCCAGCTCCCCAATCATGCTCCCATCTATCAACCTAATACATCTAAAACCCGTCTGACACCATACATAGTTATTACATTATTATTGACTCTATTCCTTATGCTGTACCCTACATCTCCATGACTACTGTGTAAAAACCAATATGTACTTCTTAATCCCTTCCCCTTTTTCACCCATTCCCAACTCTCCTCCAGTCTGGCAACCATCAAAATATTCTCTGTATCTATGAGCTTGTTTTTGTTTTGTTTGCTTGATTATTTTGTTCTTTAGATTCCATATATAAGCAAAATCACATTACATTTGTTTTTTGAGATCTGACATACTTCACTCAGCACAATTCCCTCCAGATCCATCTATGCTGCTGCAGATGGCAAGAACCCATTCCCTTCCATGGCCGAGCAATATTCCATTGTATATATGTACCACCTACTCTTTATCCATTCTTTTATCGACAGACATCCAGGCTGCCAATGGACACCCAATGATGGCCATTGTAAACAATGCTGTAGTGAACATATGGATGCACACGTCCCCTCAAAGCAGTGTTTTGGGTTTTTTCAGATAATTACCTAGTCGTGGCATTACTGGGTCCTTCTTTGTCACTTGTTATAGCCTTTGTTTTAAAGTCTGTTTTGTCTGATATAATAATTGCTACCACATATTTTTTGTCTTGTTTTGTTTTCATTTTCATGAAATATCTTTTTCCTTTCCCTTTACTTTCAGTCTCTGTGTCTTTTGATCTGAATTGAGTCTTTTGTAGGCAGCAATGTAAGGAAGGGTCTTGTTTTCTTATCCATTCAGCTATCCTATCTTTTTATTGGAGCATATAATCATTTACATTTAAAGTAATTGTTGCAAATATGTAGTTATTGACATTTTATTAGTCATAGTTTTGACTTTGTGTGTGTGTGTGTGTGTGTGTGTGCGTGCAAATGTGTGTTAAATATGTACCTCTAACATTCCTTATAATACTGGTTTGGTAGTGATGAACTCCTGTAGCTTCCCCTTGTGTGAGAAGCTCTTTATCTGTCCTTTTATTCTAAATGATAACCTTGCTGGGTGGAGTAATTTTGGTTGTAGGTCCTTGCTTTTCGTTACTATGAATATTTCCTGCCAATCTTTTCTGGCCTGCAAAGTTTCTGTTGAGAAACCAACTAATAGTCTTATGGGAGCTCCCTTGTAGGTAACTAACTGCTTTTCTCTTGCTGCTTTTAAGATTCTCCCTTTATCGTTAATGTTCAACATTTTAATTATGATGTGTCTTGTTGTGGGCCTCTTTGAGTTTATTCTGTTTGGGACTTTCTGCGCTTCCTGGAATTGTACATCTATTTCTTTGACCAGATTATGGAAGTTTTCAGTCATGATTTCTTCAAATAGGTTTTCAATTCCTTGCTCTCTTTCTTCTCCTTCCAGTATCCCTGTGATGTGACTGTTGGTATGTTTGATGTAGTCCCAGAGGCCTCTTAAACTTTCTTCAATTTTTTGTATTAATTTTTCTTTTGATGTTCTGATTGGGTGTCTTCTGCTACCATGCCTTCTAAATAGCTGATTTGATCCTCTGTTTCATCTAACCTACTGTTGATCCCCTTTAATATATTTTTCATTTCAGTTATTGTTTTATTTTTGACTGGCTCTTTTTTATGTTTTCTATCTCCATTTTTATGTTTCCTATCTCTTTGTTGAAGTTCTCACTGAGATCACTGAGCATCCTTATAACCAGTGTTTGGAACTCTGTGTCTGGTCAATTGCTTTTCTCTATTTTGTTTAGTTCTTTTTCTGGAGCTTTGTTCTATTCTTTTATTTGGGACATGATTCTTTGTATCCCCATTTTGGCTACCTCTCTGTGTTGTTTTTGTGTAGGGGTGCCCTGTCTCCCAGTCTTAGTAGAATGGCCTTATGTGGTAGGTGTCTGGTGAGGCCCAGTGAAACAATCTCCCTGGTCACCAGAACTGGGTGGTTTAAATGTGTCCCTGGGTGAGTTGTGTGTGCCCTCCTGTTCACATGTCAATGAGAGGGATTGCCCTTGAGACAGCTTGTGAGGACTTACTCTGACTATAGTGGAGGAACTGTTGCACAGGGTTCGCACTAGCAGGGCTCTGTTGCCTGCACAGTCTTCCCTTTGTGTGCATCATCCTTGTTGGTGGCTGGGTGATGGTCCAGCCCAGTCCAGCCTCAGAGCCTCCTGGGAGAGAATGTGCTGCATACCAAGTTCAGCTGCAGTCTGTACCCTGCCTGGAAACACCTGGCATGAGCTACAAAGCAATCCACAGTTGGCTGCCACCTGTGCTGTGCTTGGAGTTGCCTTGAGAGGCCATTTCATGAATCAAGGCCAGCTGTTGCTTGTCCCAGGCTTAAGGCTTGTCAGCCAGTGGTATGGGACACACCGAAGCCAGATGCTGCTTGTTTGGGGTTTGTGAACCTTTGAAATATTTTAGGAAAGTCAGCAGCATGAGCCAAGGGAGGCTGTTTATATGTAAAAGTCACTGAAAGTGGCTTGGGTGGCCTGGAAAGTTGCATGGGGTGTGATTTCCGGGAATCACTAGGGTGAGGGTGGGACAGGTGAAAGGTGATAGTCAGTTGGATGGAGACTCAGATAGTACCTGTCTGCATCTGCATGCAGGAAGTAGGAGAGCTCGACAGAGAAACAATGGCTTCTACCAGCTGCTCGCTCTGGGACAAAGCTGTCCCTCCAGCCCTCACTCTGAAGCCAGACAACTCAGCTCCTCCCTGCATATCCCTGGTACCTTTCAAGTTACTGCCCTAGCACTGGAGCTCAGAGCAAGTGAGTCCCTCAGCAGGTAAGTCCTTGCTCAGGCCCTTTAAGAGAAGCGCTTGTGACTCCAGCAGCCCTCCATTTCACTTGCCACAATCTCCACTGGTTTTCACAACCAGAGTTATGGGGACTTCTCTTCCTGGCACTGGAGCCCAGGGCTGGGGCGGGGCTGTCATCCCTCACTCCTCCAGGGGGAACCCCACAGCTGAGATAATCCTCCCAATTTTTAATGATCACACACGGGTGTGGGACCAGTCCCTTCAGCATCTCTGCCATTCCTACCAGTCTCAAGGTGGCTTCTTCTGCACATCCTTGGTTGTAGGGCTTTGGTTCAACTAGACTTCAGGTGGTTCTCAGTAATGGTTGTTCTGTAGTTTAGTTGTAATTGATGTGGTCCTGAGAAGAGGTAAGCACAGCATTAACATACTCCATCATCTTTTTTAAAGAATTTTTGTAAGAGTTTATTTGAGCCAAACTGATGACATAGCTGGAAAGCAAGATCTCAAAGGATCCCTACTCCACCATCTTGATTGGAAATCCTTTTGGAGCTTATTGATGTTTTAAAATACAAATCTTTGATAACAGTAAAATTATTAAACAATATTCAGTGAGTAAGTTAATTACATAGATGTAACTGGCATGTTCTATCAGTAGGAAGAAGGACAATTTTATTTTAGTATTCAAATATAATAACTGAGCCCCAACCTTACAAGATTGCTAGGCTATCACATCAGCTCTAAGGCTTCCTTGTACAAATACTCCATGGATACTTTCAAAGCTACTCAGGAAATTTAATTTATTCATCAAGGTTAATTTTTAGAATTTTTTTTTTTAGCCTCACAGAGCCCCAGTGTTGCGTCATGGTTTCTAATGTTGCCACATTTGCTATAGTTGGTCTCCAGGAACTGCTTTTGTCTCCAGGAACTGTACTGTTTATTGTAGAGTATAAGAACCCATTCTTGAGAAATCAGCCAGTATTTGAGAAATACTGCTAAAAGTGTCCCACTAAAAGCGATAAAATATGGGAGTCCAGCATGTATTACTGTTCACAACATGAATTATAATGGAGACCAAGATATAGCAACCAAGGTGATACAGAATTCTAGTGTATGGTTCCCAAAGTGTTATAGTAAGGTTTGTGAGTAGATTTCAGAAAGGCCCTTGAAATTGTATGGGTGTGATTATGTATTTATTTTCACTAATCTCTAATGAAATGTAGTATTCTCTTCAATTATCAGGGTAAGCAACACAGTTTAGTAGGTTTAGCAGTAGCTGTGATTTTTAACTATAAAAAAAAAATCACAACATATTTTCACGTAAGTTTAATGACTTTTAATACCAGATCTTTTAGCCCTCACACAAAAATGTTTTCTTTCAAAAGCAAATCATAGCATACATTGTGCTTGATTAGAAGAGATTCTACATGAAAAATACATTTTTATAGATAAATTTGCAAAAAGTCAATTTACTAAAAGTCAATTCGCCAAAAATCAAAGGATCAACTTACCAAATCAATTTAATGAATTTATCCAATTTTAAAACTTGTTTTAAATACTTTGAAAATGATTGCTCAAATATAGTTGATCATTTTTTATTGTAAAAGTGCTCTTCTACTTAAAAAATATAAAACATTATAAGTTGAAAAGCCACTGTTTAGTTGATTTATGTAATAATCATAAATATGTATTTCATAAGTAGAAATTAAAATATCATCATCAGGGTTATTTTTTCTTCACATCCTTGCTAACACTTGGTGTTTGTTGATTTTTTTAATGATACATATTCTGATAGATGTGAGGTGATAACTCATTGTGGTTTGAATTTGCATTTTCTTAATGATCACTGATGTTGAGCTTTTTTTCATATGTTTGTTGGCCATTTGTATATCTTGCTTAACAGAAATGTCTATTTAAATACTCTTCCCATTTTTTAAAATCTTGTTGCTTGTTTTTTGGTGTTAAATTTTATAAGTACCTTATATATATTATTAACCCCTATCACATGTATCATTGGCTAATATCTTCTCCCATTTAGTAGGTTTTCTTTTTGTTTTGTTGATGGATCCATTCACTATGCAGCAACTTTTTAGTCTGATGTAGTCCCATTTGTTTATGTTGTCTTTTGTTTCCCTTGCCCAAAGAGACATATCCAGAAAAAATATATTGCTAGGAGTGATGTCACATAATTTTCTATGTCATGGGGATGTAAAGTACAGCACAAGGAATATAGTCAATAATATTTTAATGACTATGTATGGCGTCAGAGCAGTACTGGACTTATCAGGGTGATCATTTTATAAGTTATATAAATGTCAAATCACTATGGTTTACACCTGAAACTAATATAATATTATATGTCACCTGTAATTGAAAAGAAAATTAAAAATTCATGGCCATGTTGAATTTATTTATTATTTAAGAAGAATCACATATGATCTTCTAAACAGAAACAAAATAACAATAACATTGGATATAATTCAGCACCCAGTAAAAAACAGCATCAGTGGAAAATAAACAAAGTGAAAGATAACAGTAAATATCAGGCAGGGGTCAGGGTGGAGGCTACTAATTCAAGGTTTGGAAACAAGAACTTCACATATTTTATAATTAGTAGGTCAAGTACAAAATTGTGAATTTCAGGCTAAATGGTTGGACTCCAAAATAAGGCCAGAAGTCATGAAGCTCTATGTATAGATTGCACTGGATAGATACTCTCCCATTGTCATGGTAGCTTTCTAGGGCAGCTTCCCACCATGCCCACCTTCTGGCATTTCAAATAGTTGAAATTCCTTCTATTTAGTTCCCTGCCCTAAAAATTTCCGTAAGTAACTTGTAATGTATATATCTGTTTAACAAGAAAACTGCAATGTATAATTCAGGTACTTATTAAAGTTGACCTACAAAATTTAGGCCCTAGGAACCTAAAATAATAACCTTCCTGAACTGTTTGATGGTGGAAACATCTAACATCTTAAATAAATTTGTTGGGAGCAAAGCTGATTTGGAGATGTGGAAGCTCCTATATAAAAATGGCCTGCTGTGTGTGGTTCAGGTGGATGATATTTTAAGACCTAGTTGCAAGCACAACCAGTTAGGTAATTTTGCCCATGTACAAATAAGGAACATAATGAGAGCTCTTCAGAAATATGTTACATGCTGTTATGAAGCCCTGAGAAAATTTCTCCCACTCAAAATTGGATCAAGTTTTTCTGTTGCTGTAAAACTTCTAAATATGACATGTGAAAAGTCACACTAGAAGAATTCAGTGAAGAAAAAGTCTAGGCCATCAATCTCTCTCTTGCCACAACATCTTAATTTCTATGGCTTCAAATAAAATGGAAAACAGACTAAAAGTAGCACATCTTTTGTCATCTGTTCTTTGTATAAATGATCTTTTCTTTCTCAAAACAGTCTGATCTTCATTTATAGGTCCATGAAGTTTTTGTGAAAGTGATGCTATACATACAGGCTTGACAAATCTTACCTTGTTCAAAGTAATCAGCATATTCAGTACTCTAGAGGGAGTGATTATTTAAGGGTGGACATTTGCCTTAAGCTAGTCCATTCAGAGCAAAAGGCAAGACTTTTGATGGAAATGATGGCTATACAGTAAGGATGATATTTGGAAACATCTGGAGCCATTTTTGCTACATTGTAAAAAACCAATGTTAGTTAAACTAACCGACAAAAGTAGTCATGAGAAAATCTTAGAGAAATGGATCTTCATGTCATGGCATTCCTGGAATAAGTCTTGCCTGAAGACAGATAAAATTCAGTTTGGGTTAGAATCTCTGTTATTGTAGTCTGTAAAGAGTCTAACTTGGCTGAAAATTATTCATTTTTAATAGAATTTTGATCCAGGAATAGATCATATGGTATATAATCTTAGTGACAATTTTTATAAAACAAAAGTAGATCAAAAAGAAAATGGGATAAATTATAATTTCTTGAGTAGGGTACAGATTTTGTTAGGATGACCGTGTATGTGCATGATATATACAAAATTATCAGGGATATGACCAACTGTGGCTATAGATCATGCCTATATGGAGCTGAAATGTGGATTACACTAGATCAAGGAAAAGCCAAGTAAGGAGAGCAGCTAGACTAATATTTGATGGATTTGCTTAGGCAGAGATATGGATCAACTTAATTAGATATTCAATTAATCTTTAGAATAGCTAAATAATAAATCCAATCTATAAAAGTTCAATTCAATATACTGTACAAGTATTGTCATAAATATCCTAAAAGAATAGCTTAGAAATTATAAAGGATAGATTTGTAGTTAGATTAAGCTGTCTCTCTTAAGGGGTTTTGCAGTGATGTTTAATATGTAAGTTTTATCTTAGCTATGGCCAAATTTCTAAATATCCAATTCTTTTTATTTTACCCCCAAAATATATCTTGAAAAGGTTGATTTCCTGAAAATGTAAAAATTTGTCAGATAAAAACATTTTTTCCCAAACTGTTTTATATTACTGTTTTTGGAGCTCACAGGATCCGCATCTTTAAAATCATTACCAGTCTTTATGTTTTGGCAAGTTTGGCACATTGTACAAATATTCAACTTATTAGTTCTTCTTATATTAGAAAGAGTAGTTAATTTTCAGTGCTTTTTTTTTTTAAAACATCCTTTAAATTTTGACAGGAGAGATATTTATACATTTATAAAAATACCCTCAATATTATCAGAATATCTACTAATGTCTAAGCCAATAAAAGTACTGGAAGGATAACTAATTGTCAAGATTCTTTTCTTCTTATGTTATTTTAGAATAATCTCTTTTTATTAAAGAGTTAAAGTTTTACAATGTTTCTGGAAATTTTTCTGAACTTTTTGTCTGTTTTCCGCTGGTTCTCAATGGAGAACAACTTTTCATAGTTGTCCTTCAATAAAAATTTTATTCTTTTCCCCTTGTTCCATATGCCCTGAATATTTTCTAAATGATTTTCTTTTTCAAAAATATGTTAAAGCATTCAAAAACTTCAGAATATTCCTAAATATGGAAGTTTAAAACTATGTGGTCAGCTGTCCAAATTTTTATGATTTTTTACTTCATAGATTATCTTCTCTAGTCAGTGTTCCTTTCTATATACCTCATATACATTGTTTTAAGTGTTATCTTAATATGGTGATGCCCAAATTAACTTTTTCATCTCTGACCACTTATTTGATGTTCATATGTTTATATTTAACAACTTGACACTTCTATGTGTATTTCTAATAAACTGTACAAACTTAAAAATAGATAAAAACAGGACTAATAATTTCTACCATCCTCTCTCAACCTGCTCGTCACTGTCTTTCCCATTTCAAGAAAATAGTCGGGACACTCAATTTTTGTGTCAGGATTATCTTACTGGCTTCCCGTTTTGAATAGTTACTTCCGCTATTGAACCTCTAGAATTAATTTTCCAAGCTTCATTTTTTTTGGTTTTGTTTTGTTTTAGTCTTAGATTCAAATACTCATTGAATACTTCTGTCACTTAGAGGGTTTTAAACTCTCAAAAGGCTTACATTAAAACTCTAAGCTCTTCACACCCTGGCTCCTGTCTACCCCTCAACTTCATTCCCTTCCACTTTCCCACGTGCTCCCTCCGCTCCAGTCACAGGAGTAATCTTTCTGTGCCTTGGTCAAGCCAGTGGGTTCCTTATTTTGGGCCTTCACATGAGCTGTTGTTTATAGCTGTCATGTTCTTGCACTTAAGTTTTGCTTAATTGTCAGCTCTTGGCCATTCAAATCTCAGTTTATTTGTCACCTTATCTGAACAATTAAACCTATTTTTATTCTCTACATAGCAACAGTCACACTAATTTCTTGTTTGTTTATTGTTTTTCTCTATTGAAGCATAAGCTTTATGAGAAACAGTTTGTCTATCTTTTTCACTGTTGTATTTTTAGTATAAGACATAGTAAAAACTAAGCAACAATTTTGGAATTAGAATTAGTGTGATAGTATAACTTGAGGAGATAAGTGTTATATCAAGCCCAAATTGTTTGACAAAGTTGTGACAGGGTCAATTAGAATGAAAAAGTTTAATATTGAGAGCATAAGCATTGTTTGTCCAATACTAATTCATGTGGTACTTATGGGAAGTTATTGTTTCATTGCTGCTACCCCTTAAGTTATTTTTAATTGGCTACTTATCCCAAAATATTTTAATGTACATTTTGTCTTTAGTTTTGGGGGACAAAACCACCTCATGATGATACTATTATATCTTGAGTTTGTGGCATAAGTCATCCCAATGTACAATTTTGTTGAAACTCTTCTCATCACTGCCTTGTTAGAGCAAATTTTAGAGGCATAATTTATTATTTTTTCTTATAATTTTTCACTTACACTGGCAGCCTGAATTCATGTTGTTTTTTTGCCAAGAGTTAAACATCTTTCAGAAAAGCCATTATGCTCTCTTAAGAATTTTTTTGGTTGCCTTCATTTAGTTTTACTCTTTGACAAAAATGAAAATTTGACAACCTTTTACAAGCTGCTCTCCAAGTTATCTATATACAATTGTGGCAGTCTCCATAAAAATAAACTTTGATAGGAAGTTTGCTAAATTCTTTGGGTTACATTTCGAAGTCATTATATTAGATTATCAGATTCTATATAGATATTAGATTCTATATATAATTCTATAAAAAATATATATAATGAGTAACAAAAGTAACTCCCATTTTCGTTGTAATAAACTTTGTGTGGGGTCTTGTTCTTCTGATTCAGTTTTCTATTAAGGAAAAATTGTTACTGAATTTAAATAAACCAGTAGAAAACAAATATAGCCATTGAGATGTTGGAAATATTGCTCAGTACAGCAAATTCCTTGTGGTATAATTAGACTACATTTTTAGGATGCCTTGAAATATAGCATTCCCACCCTTTAAGTGGCTATTTGTATGATTTTGTGAAGTGTTGAATGTTCAACATAAATTGTATGCTCTAGGGCTTCCTTTTTAGTATTTTTACATCAAAATGAATGCAATAAAATCATAGTGATAATGATAGGAGTGAATGAACAAAATAAAAAATGACAAATATCTTAGTAATTAAAGTATATGAAAACTCCTTGTAATACTTTAATAAGTACAAAACACCTCAAAGATTTTCTTCACTTTTTGCATAATTCTAGTTTAATATAATGATAATAAAGACATGTATATTTTAGATGTAGATATGTGTTGAGTAAAGCCTATATGAATTGTGCCTTAATCTCTGATCTTCTGCTATCTTTTATTCATTTTACTTGAAGTAGCTAATTTTGTCCTGTTTTGGTGTTGCTTTTGTCCCTTTCTAGTTTGCAGTGTTCTTTTTTTTTTTCTCATTTAAAATCTCAGAAACTACTAGATTTGTATTTTTAAGGAACCCTAGGAAGGAAAATCGTTGAAGGTACACCATCCACTATACTCGTGTGTGTGTGTGTGTGTGTGTGTGTGTGTGTGTGTCTGTTTATATCAATATCAATTAATACTTGGAGAAATGAACTTGAAGGAAATGAAAGTGAAGGATGGTGCATGATTGTTCTATGTTATGCCAGTTACTATGGCTTATTTCACTTAGTTTTTTTTGTTTGTTTGTTTTTTGTTTTTTGTTTTTTGTTTTTTTTTTAGCTGAGCCATCCTGCTACCTGTTGGCAGCTCAGCGGCTGCTCAGCTCGGGCTGGACTCGAACCGCTGTTGCTCAGAGCTCAAATTCTTGAACGAGCTCTTAACCAACTGAGCCACTCGGCCGGCCCTTATTTCACTTAGCATGACGCCCTCAAGGTCCATCCATGTTGTCATAAGTGGAAGAACTTCTTTTTTATGGCTGAATAATATTCCATTGTTTATATATACCAGATCTTATTTACCCATTTGTCTCTTGGCTTGTTTCCATACCTTGGCTATTATGAATAATGCTGCAATGAATGTGAGAGTGCAGATATGTCATGGAGGTCCTAGTGTCATTTTCTTTGGATATAAATCCAGCAATAGAATTTCCAGATCATGCAATAATTCAATTTTTTTTTAAGATTTTTATTGGGGAATTAGGGGAGGGGAACAGCGTTGGGGAATCGGGAAGGGGAGCAGACAAGTTGCTGTCCTTTTGTTCTTCAGTTTAGTTGTGGAGGACGTCGCTTCACTGGCCCATGTTGGTATTATCATTGTGCTCTTCCTGGCTGAGGCAGATCGGTCACTGGCCATTGGATGGCGACTCATGACAGCCCAGCTCCAGGTTGAGCTGTTGTTCACCATCTTAGCTGTAGAGGGCGCAGTGTCACTGATCCTCATATGTGGGATCTGAACCAGAGCCTTGCTGCTCAGAGCTGGTGTCCCAAGCCAACGCTTAACCAATGTGCCACTTGGCCGACCCGCGATAATTCTATTTTTAATTTTTGAAGATGCCCCATACTGTTTTCCATAATAATTGTACCAATTTGCATTCCTACCAATAGTGTGCAAGGGTGTTCTTTTCTTCATATCCTCACCAATACTTATTGTTAACATGTGTGAGGTTATATCTCATTGTGGTTTTGATACATATATACCTGATGATTAGTGATGTGATCACTTTTTCAAATGCCTGTTAGCCATTTGTATGTCTTATTTTTGAGAGGTCTCTACAGATCCTTTGCCCATTTTTAAATCACACTACTTGCCTTGAAGCTTGAGTTATATGAGTTCCTTATGTATTTTAGATATTAACCTCTTATCATATATATTGTTTGCAAATATTCAATTCCATTTCATATATTGCCTTTTCACTCTGCTGATTGTTTCCTTTGGTTGCAGGAGAGTTTTGGTTTGAAGTAGCTCCATTTGTTTATTTTTGCTTTTCTTGCCTGTTCTTTTGGTGTCAAATCCAAGAAATCATTGCCAAGACCAATGTCAAGAAGATTCTTCTAATGTTTTCATCTATAGTTTTATTTTATGGCTTCAGGTCTTATATTTAAATCTTTACTCCATTTGAGTTGATTTTCTAAATGCTGCAAGATAATGGTTCAGTTTTATTCTTTTGCATATGGATATATCCAATTTTCCCAGTGCCATTTATTGAAGAGACTATCCTTTCCCCATGTTTGTTCCTGGCACCTTTGTTGAAAATCAGTTAACTGTAGATGCATGGATTTATTTCCACACTCTCTATTCTGTTTCATTGGTCTATATGTCTGTTTTCATGCCAGTATTATACTACTTTGATTACTGTAACTTTGTAATATATATATATTTTAAATCAGGAAGTGTAATGCCTCCACTTTTGTTCTTGTTCAAGATAGCCTTGGCTATTTGGAGAGTTTTGTAATTCCATATGATTTTAAAATTATTTTTTTGTATTTCTGTAAAAAATGTCATTGTAATTTTCATAGGATTTTGATGTGGTCATTCTCAGTTTCCATGCTCTACTGTGTTGCTTCATGCTTGTATTCCTGTTCTCCTAGAGTTATATTTGTCACTGGGTAGTTCTTAAATCATTGTTTCTGTGGAGAGAGAAGTGCTGGGACCTCCTCGTCTGCCATCTTGCTGACATCACTCTATTACTTTGTAACTGGTTGTTTTTGTGTCCATGTCCTAGAATTTTGAAACCAGTATTATGTCTATTTAATCCCCAGTACAGTCTACATACACAGTGGAATTAATATTAAACAAATCACATAATATTCAAACTTCTTGCACAGGTTGGCAAGGCAATGTTGTATTAATAACTCACAAATAATAACTACATTAACTATAGGTACATTAGGTTGTTGGAGATTAAAATAATTTTCTTACCACTTTTCCTAATAAATAACATGCCACTGTACATAATCTTGAAATTAAGTCTCAGAAATGTTAACTATCATGGCATTTGAACCAATTGTTGCTCAGTCATACCAAACACAATGATTAATAAATTAATTACTGGGATGTTCCAATGTGGTTTTTGAAGATGTATCCTTAATGCTGTTTTGTGTTATAAGAAGCTTATCCAAGTTTCATGAATCTCTCTCTCTTGTGGATGACAGTACCCATATTACACTAGTAGAAAAGGATCCCCGGTATTTGTGTAAGAGAGAACAAAGTCTTCTCTTCAGTTCTTTTGTCAGTGGTTAAGATTTACTCACCCCTATAGCCATCACATTCATGCTGTGCTGTGTATTGTTGAAGGTAGTTGTACTTAATCAAAACGTTAGAACTCAAAGGGCAATAAACATACATAGCCAGACAATGTTGAATCTGTGGTTTTGATGATAACTATTGAGCAATGTGTAAGCTAATTATTCTCACTGAGTCGCCTACACACACTTAGCTTAATTTGAAAGGGGAAAGTTGGTATTTGGAATACCATTCTTTCAGGTCAAGGTAACTATATAGTCAAATGATCTTCAACAATAATGGGAGACATAGCATCAGTGGCATAAATGACAATTTCATGCACTAGCATATATGCAGGTTTTAGTAATGGGAGTATAGCAAGAAGTATAGTATAATAAAGTTAGCAAACTTTTTTTCTAAAAAATGTAATTAAAAATATATAAAATATGAAATACCCACTATTACTTTGAATATCATCAACAAATTTATTAATATATGCAAAAATACAATACCATTTTGATTTTGATAGAAGTTTAAGATGTAAAGCCTAAATAATAATAAAACTTTAGCAATGTTATCTACCATTTATTGTATGCCCAATGTGTGCTAGGTGCAGTACCAGGGATTCTACACAAGTTATGTAATCTAATTGTCACAGTTCCCATATTAACTAGCCTACACTATCCCAATTTGCTAAATGAAGTAACTAAAGCTCTAAGAAGTGACTTGAAAACAAGCAAGTACAAAATCAAGTCGATCTATAAAGCCCCTGCAAGTTATCCAGGTGTATATATATGTGTGTGTATATATATGTATATATATATATATATGTGTGTATATATATGTATATATATATATATATACACACACACACCATGCTTGATTCACTTGGCCAAAATAGGTAGGGAAGTGAATTTGTTTTTAACCAGCTATGTGGCTGAAGTTTATAAACACTCAATAGGGCAAAAACTATGAAATGATATTTAGGCCTAGGAACAGAGGAATGGACAGCCAAAGATTCCACTCAGATCTCATCAAGCTGATACACACAGCATTTTGTACTCAAAATAATAATATAAGAAGTAGGTTAACTTAAATGAAGAGTCTATATTTTAAGGATGGAGGCTCATTTTTGAAGAAGCTGCAAAACATTAAGCAGCTAAAATATATGGGTAGTTTCTCCAATATCTTCTATTTCAACATCTGATCCTCCAAGTCTAAAGGAGTACAAAACCATTTGAACTGGCTGCTCTGTCTCAGGTCCTCTTTGCCTCAGTCTGTTCTGACAAGCACAGCTGGCAGAGTCATACTTCCAATGCAACAAGGTAAACATAAGCTCTTTGAAGACAGGAGCTAGGTCCCTGAAGATGCATCATATATGAGAGCCACTGAATTAATATGTGTAGCTCTTTTCAGACCACAGAGTGTTATCCTTCTCTTTTTTTAAAAGATTTTTATTGGGGAATTGGGGGGATGGGAACAGTGCTGGGGAATTAGGGGAAACGGAACAGACAAGTTGCTGTTGTTTTGTTCTTCAGTATAGTTGTGGAGGACGTTGCTTCACTGGCCCAAGTTGGCGCCATCATCGTGCTCTTCCCGGGCGAGTCAGATCAGTCGCCGGCTTCTGGACGGCTATCCTTCTCTTTTTAGGGAAGGATGCTGTGGGGATTCACTGTTATGATTTATAAGAAATATATATGGTTCTCATTCAGAGGACCAAAATATATTTCTCATATATACAGAGGGTGCCAAGAAATGTATACAAATTTTAAAAAAGAAAAAAAACCTGTATTAAAATTGTAACACTCTATCTGCACCATTAGCAAAAGATGAATACAAGTCACCTTTGACTTCTGCAATACAAGAGGTGCTCAGAGTGGTTATCATTAGCGTAATTTTAATACAGTCTTTTCCTTTCTTAAAATATGTATACATTTTTTTGGCACCTTCCATATTTGGTTTGCATCCACAATTCCTGGCTCACAGCTCTAAAACCCTTGGAATTTCATAAGTGTTGAGAGTAATAAAGGTGCCTTTTGCATTTAATGAGGCAGCTTTGGGAAGCACCTAAGGTGGGGCGTCCATTGCTGGGAGACCAAATATGTGATTCAAAGGTTGAAACTTTCAGTCCTGCCCTCAACTTCCTAGGAGAGGAGAAGGGCTAGAGATTAAATCAATCACCAATGAGCAGTAGTTTAATCAATCATGCCTACGTAATGAGGCCCGTAAAAACCCAAGAGGATGGAGGGAGGTTAGATAGCTTCTAGGTTGGTGAATGCTGGAGATGCAGGGAAAGGGGTGCTTCTGGAGATGGCATAGAAACTCCAAGCCCCTTCCCACCTTCCTTGCCCTATGCATTTTTTCCATCTGGCTGTTTCTGAGTTATATCTTTTTACAATAAACCAGTGACCTAGTAGGTGGCATGTTTCTCTGAGTTTTGTAATCCATTCTAGCAAATTAATAGAACCCAAGGAAGGGTCATGGGAGCCTCTGATTTATAACCTTTCAGTCAGAAGTACAGGTGACAGCCTGGGCTTGCGATTGGCATTCTGAGTTGAAGGGGATTTTTGGAGCCTCTAATTGTGGCCAGTTAGTCAGAAACACCAGTAACCTGGGCTTCCATCTGGCATCTGAAGTGTGTGTGGCCAGGGAGGCAGTCTTGAGGGACTGAACACTTAATCCCTGAAATATGATATTATCTCCAGATAGATAGTATCAGAATTGAGTTGAATTCTATGGCACTCTGCTGGTGTCCTGAAAATTGTTTGTTGGTATAGGGAACCCTTTTACCTTCTGCATTGGAAGCAGGTCCAGGAACCCAGTTTAGGGGACAAGGATCATTCTTATCCAGGCCAGCCAGCCAGTTGTTTATTTCACTGCAGACTGATAGTCTTTGCAACATATAACTTAAGCTTTTTCTAGTATCATGTTTTATAAATGACATATCATATATGTTAACATGTGATATACATTCATGATATAATATGTCCTGTATAATTCTATGTAGTATATTTATAGTCTTAAAAAGTGCTTTGGTAGAAGGACTAAACAAAAACTACACACAATAACAAGTACTGGTGAAGAAATAGAGTGCCTGATATTCTCATGAAAGCTTGGGAAAGTATAAATTAGTACAATCACTTTGAAAAATGATTTGGCAGTGTTTACTAACTAATGTATCATAATAAACTTGGGTTGTATACCCAATAGAAATGTACCCACATATGCATCAAAACACATGTTGAGAATGTTCATAAAAGCATTATTCATAACAGCCCCAAATTGGATAAAATGTTGTAGTATGCATGTGGTAATGATAATGATCAAGGTACAACATGGCTGTAGCTTCACAGATATTATGTGAGTGAAACAAACCAGGAGCAGAAGCATACATACTGTATGATTGTATTTATATAAAGTTCAAAAAAAGACAAAGCTAATCTATAGTTTTAGAAGACTGGATATGGTTGTATGGAAGTGATGAAATCAGAGCATTAGGTAACCCTGAGGTTCTGGTTATGTTCTATTTGTTGGCCTTATTGCTGGTTACTTAGGCACATTTATTAAAAATCAAAGCAAAAACAAAATATGCAATTTCATCTATATACATTTCCATGTACATATAATACTTCAATACAATTTAGAAAAAAATTCAAAAACCCGCTTTTCTCTTTGCAGTACAGGATTTGAAACATGTTTAGCTGACATGTGTATTTTAAAAATCCATTGCATGCGGGAAAGGATTCAATGGAATTGTAATAGATAAGCACGATATCGGGGGTGGGAGGGCAGTGGATGGGAGGAGGGGGGTTGTTACTTTGTGAGGGTGAAAAGGGTAACTATTGCATTGTTCTGTACACCTGAAACTAACAATAAAATAAATAAATAAATAAATAAAATCCATTGCATAAAAGTTTCCCCATTTTTCCTGCACTTACCCATGAAGCCCATCTATCTAAGTCATTTGAATAGAAATGTAAAAAACGCTTATCTCCATGTGAGTCACAGTATATCTGCTTTAGGGTGATCACCTCTGTTGTAACTCTAGGATCTATTAAGAAATGCCATTTATCTCTACAGACATCATCCCCATTTAACTCAGTGTGGATTGGAATTCCATTCTGGGACTTTGTTCTGTTGGAAGCTTTTATATTTTAAAATACAGTCATCTAGTGGGGTAATATTTGGAGTTAATTTACATTTTGAAGTATTTACTAAGAATAAACATGAAATTCAAAGGGGTTACAAGGGAGGAAACATAAATAAATATGGAAAACTCAGAATAGAAGTGTTGATGTTTCTCTGGTTTCACAGATTTGTGAAAAGCCCCAGGCCCAGGGTTTATAATCTGTCCTCTCTAGTAGGATGAAGATAGAGAAGTCTTCTGAGTTAAATTAGTATTATCCATCTTACCTTTGAATTACATTTATGAATCCACTACTAACTTTAGGACAATGCTTAGAAATACTGCATTTGTCAACAGAACTGAAAAAATAACAATCTGTATACAGCAACACATCTTCCTCCCCACCCACATGCCTGGCCTTCTTTTTTGAACACAGGAACTTGTTGATAAGTTACATGTTTTTCCAAATAATTTATATATTAGATTTGTGCTAGATTAAGAGTTCACAAAAATCCTCATGCCTCTAAACTGCAAAAACAATATGTACTAAAAAATGATAAATTTTTAGTGCTGTATTTATTTTTGCTCTTTCCTTCCCTATTCATATGTATTTACAGTGCATATTCATACTTGTGAAAAAGATATGTAATATATAACATGGAAACATGCAGATTAAGTACTTTTACTTAGGAGAAAAAAAGTGAAAAGAAGCTTCCATGAATCCACTGTAAGTAAAAGGAACCTCCTCCATTGCCATTGCTTCCTCCAATAATTATGGCCTTCCTACTGTCACTGTCCTAATTTTTCTGTTACTGCTAATTACCAACTGTTTGATCTGGAAACTTCTACTGCCATTCTGCTGACACATTGTCTACAAAAACCCACAATCATGACCAAGTGCAATGGGGAAGGAATGATTGTATGTTCTGCTACCTCTGAATTTCATGCTTAGGTTTTAAGGATAAGAGTAGCAGGATAAAAAAAGAAAAAAATATTTAGTTGTTGCATATACACGATCTAACAATTAAGTTCGCGAACTTGCCACCATGTGCTTACATTGGCAGCACTGTACAAACAGCTCGGTAAGGTTTCATAACCTTGGTATATCAGTGTCTCACAGCTGTGTTCATGTCGACATGTGGCCGTGTCTTGCTGAGTGGCATCCATTATTGTTGTTTGTTTGATTTTTGTGCTGTTGCAAGAATGTCTGAGCTTGAATAGAGCAATGAACAAACGTTAAAATTCTAGTTAAACTTGGCAAGAGTGGAAGTGAAATCAAGGACATGTTAGTCCAAGTTTATGGGGATAATGCCATGAAGAAAACAGCAGTGTACAAATGAATTAAATGTTTTTCTGAGGGAAGAGAAAGCATCACTGATGAAGAGAGGTCTGGGCTGCCAGTAACGAGCAGAACTGATGAAACATCGCAAAAATTTCTTCAATTGTGCGTCAAAATTGTTGACTGACTTTGAGAAGCATAGCAGACCAAGTAAACATCAATAGAGAAACAGGAAAATCTTAACTGAAAATCTTGGCATGAGAAAATTATATGCAAAAGTGGTCCCGAACAAACTCACCAATGAACAAAAGCAAAGGAGGGTCAAAGTTTGCCAAGACCTTTTGGAGAGGCAAGACAATGTTTTGGGCCATGATATCACTGGTCATGAGACATGGGTGTACCAATATGACCATGAAACAAAGCTTCAAAGTGCACAATGGGGGGCTGCCAGGTGACTCCTTGGTTAAGAGTTAGCTTGGGAGCGCCAGCTCTGAGCAGCAGGGCCACCGGTTTGGATCCCACATGGCGTCAGTGATGCTGCGCCCTCTACAGCTAAGATGGTGAACAATAGCTCGACCTGAAGCTGGGCTGCTGTGAGTGGCCAGCGATGGTGTAGGCTGTAGTCGGGCTGCAATGGGCTGCCATGAGCTAGTGAGTGGCTGAGAGTCAGCGTGAGCTGTCATGAGCCACCGTGAGCGGCCATCCAATGGCCGGGGAATGACTGCCTCAGCCGGGAATTGCACAATGATCACAACCAACACGGGCCTGTGAAGCGACATCCTCTACAACTAGACTGAAGAACAAAAAGGACAGCAACTTGTCTGTTCCTCTTTCCCAATTACCCAATGCTGTTCCCTCCCCCGATTTTCCAAAAAAAATCTTTAAAAAAACAAAAAGTGCAAATGGAAGTCAGCCAATTCTCCATGACCAAAAAAGTTCCACCAGTTCAAATCAAGAGTCAAAACGATGTTGCTACCTTTTTTGCTATCAGAAGGATTATTCATTATGAATTTGTAACAACTGGACAAACAGTTAACCAAGTTTACTATTTGGAAGTGCTGAAAAGGCTGCATGAAAAAGGTAGATGGCCTGAAC
Organism: Hipposideros armiger; assembly: GCF_001890085.2. NCBI lineage: Eukaryota > Metazoa > Chordata > Mammalia > Chiroptera > Hipposideridae > Hipposideros > Hipposideros armiger. Next base: position 180,347 of record NW_017732402.1, on the reverse strand, counting down.
TTTTCACCAACCATTCATAGCTCTTGCATCACGACAATGCACCAGCTCACACGGCACTGTCTGTGAGGGAGTTTGTAGCCAGTAAACAAATAACTGTATTGGAACACCCTCCCTACTCACCTGATCTAGCCTCCAGTAACTTCTTTTTTTACCCAAAGATAAAGGAAATATTGAAAGGAAGACATTTTGATGATAATCATGACATCAAGGGTAATATGATGACAGCTCTGATGGCCGTTCCAGAAAAAGAGTTCCAATATGGCTTTGAATGGTGGACTTGGCACTGGCATTGGTGCATAGCTTCCCAAGGGGGGTCCTTCAAAGGTGACTGTAGTGATATTCAGCAATGAGGTATGCGGCACTTTTTCTAGGATGAGTTTGCGAACTTCATTTTCAGTTCTCATACATCCTGGTATTTGAAAAACAGGCATAAATTTCTACCAGCTTGACGAAAGATATGATTGCTTTGTGTAATAATCCTTAAAACTTTATAATATTACGTCTCTATCTCTGATTCTATTTTTATCCTTCCTCATTCATATATATATATATATATATATATATATATATATTCTATGAAATATATATTCATTCATATATTCTCATGATATGATACATCATGACTTTTCCAACAACCCAATATATATTTAAAAACATAAAACACTATATACATATGTGTTGTACTAGCTGGAGACACCCTCAACAAATAATCAACCATGAGAATGCACACTAGAGAATCTTATAGTTAAACAGGTGAGATGATCATAAATAACAGAGCAGAGAAGAATCATGCAAGAGTCAGCCAGTAACTCTCCTATTTGGAAACTTGGACCTAGATTCAAGACTTCAGCTATTTCACAAATGCCAACCATATACTCCTTCTTCAAGTGACATAAGGAAGGTAATAGCAAGGAATTTCAAAACAAGAGTCCATCATTCCACCCCCCTAAATGGAGCTTTTAAGTGGATTCACATCTCTTTGTTAGTGACAGTAACGTGCAGTTTGCAAAATATCTATGAAACACTTTTATATACATACTGCCACCTGCTGGTAATTGTGTATATATCTGCCTATAAGCTCATTTTGCAGAAGGATATGTTTTAGAACTCAATGACCACACTTTGGATTTCAAATGAATCTTTCTGTTAATCAACAGAAAAGTGCATTTTTATTGACACCTAGATGCAAGCAAACACTGATCATAATGGTGACTTTCTATACGGAGTTTGTACTTTAAGTGAATCAATTTTTTTGAGACAAAAGCAAGCAATACTAGTGAAATATATGGTAGTATTTCATAAATACATTGTACAAAATCAAATGAGTTCCAGTAGTCTTTACTTTCACAATTTTGTATAATTTTAATTTACAAATTAGTTAAAGTTAAAACTATCTGACACTTTTAATAATAGCTGACAGTAATATGGAGAGTATATTGTAGCCCAGCTACATACCTTATCTCTTTTGATTCTTACAACAGTATTATGAGGCACTTACTGGAAATATCCTCATCTTAAAGATGAGTTCAAGAATACAGAACTGTGAAGTGGTATAGAAATAGATCACTGAGTATTATAAAATATTAGATAAAACCACATTTACACTAAACCAGTTGTTTAAACTGGTTGATATGGACATTAATCAGTTGTGATTATTAAAAAACTGCAACCATTTTATTATTTTGTAATTAATGTAGTTACAATTCCGCATTTAATTCTAAAGAGCTCTATGTAGAGAAAATACACATGAAGATCAGTGTCTGTTTAAAAACACAGAATTGAACAATTAAAATATGTAGTCATATAATAGTACCTATAACCAGCATAGGAATAAAAAAAAGTGCAGACATTTATAAAGAGGGTCAGGTACAATGGATTTAAATATGGAAAACATTGTTGCAAACATGTCTAAGAATTATACCTATGCTATTACATAATATAACTATGAGATTATGTCCAAATAGATTCTAATGATTAAATTATTAGTAAAACAGCAAGAAAAATTTTAAAGCACATATTTAGGGGACTACATAATTTCTGACAAAGATATATTAATCCATTTTTTGAAAAGACTATCAGAAATACTGAATGTAGTCCCCTACTGTGAATCCACTTAGATAGAGCTGAAAGGCACAGATGATAGAAGGATGAGAAACCTAATTTGTTCCATCATGCTCCACTGAAAGGCACAGCTTTAGAATCAGCCATATTTATAGTAACCATATGTTCTTTATTTTGTGGGGCAGTCAGAACATCATATAATTATATGCATTTCAATAAAGATGACTAGATAAATTTATAACTAATACGATTTCATTTTTATGTCTTTGGCATATATCATTTAAGTAAATACAAAGTACAGAACAAAAGGTGTGGCTCCATTGGATGAGCTCAATTTCTGTTTGGCCAATTTAATTAATTTTGTATCATTAAGCTGTTTTAGGATAAAGGACTTTGATTATATCAAAGAACAAGCGTGACTTGGGACTTTGCAGTTTTTAGTGTATGACTAGAAACATCCAGCCTTACGAAATGATGTAAAATGTGACCATCTGTCTGTAGTCAGATTTTAGGATCAATTGAAAGCCTACACTGTCATTGTCATTTTACCTAGCTCATTGAGTTGTTATTCCGTATTTAGGTGTTTATTCTTTTATTCCAAGTAAACATAGGTTTTATCTTCTTCAAATGGGATTACTCTTTAGTAATCTATATGTATTTTGAGTGTATGCGTAGAAAGCTTATATTATTTTATAGGATGTGTCTTAGAAGACTGGAAAAATAGTGTGATTCTAAAGAGGGAAGCTTAGGAGAACATCATCTATGTCACTATTAGGCCTATCTACGTGGTATGTGCTCCTTTTTCTTCAAGCTGACCTAAGGTGAAGCCCACTTCTGCTGTCTAGCTGATTCCATAAGCCGTACATTTGTAGATTCCATTTCCAGATTATTATAAGATAAAATAAATTCCATGTTGAAAGCTTATTTTTATCCAGAATGTTGGAATTTTAGTTTAATAGCTGTACCAAATTTATAACACATTCCACATATGTGTTATTTTCTTCTTCTCTTAAGCTTAACTATCACCAAGTTCATATATAGCTTAGCTATGTTCTCAAAAGTGAATTCCAAACCATTTTTTTTCAATTGTGTGCTGAATGGTTTTCTCTGATTGTCTGTTAAATCAACACACATTTCTTATGGAACTTCAATGAAACCACACATCACTAAACGGCACACTCCCACAACAAAGATGACACACATATGGATAAGGCTCAGGCTGTGTGCCCATGAGAAATGTATAGTCTGAGAAGGAAAGAGTTACAAATAGAGAAGTATTGATAGATTTTTAGCAACCAGCTCTTTAGGGGAAAGAAAACTCGATAAGCATTTGGTAATTTTTGTAGGGTAAATGTTCCTACTGTGACTGGTTTCAAGCTACCAACTTGAAGTCACTAAACTAGGGGTTGGGAAGAAGTGTGCATATTTAACTCTTGCAAGCTGGTAAAGGCCCTAAAGCACACCGTTGGTTATGCAGAAGTCATTCCTGGCAGCATGTGATAAGTGATTTGATTGAGGCCTCTCAAAATACTGAGGAAACACAGAATATTGGGGGGAGTTTTGTCAACCAGAATCAGAGAAGTCTTCCAGTAGGGCAGTCATTAGCCCAAACTCTGCATCCTCTCAATACTTCTTCAACTTGGTTCTCATCCTGATCTGCTTTGCTTGAATTAATACATAACAGTGTTTTTTCAATTACTCACAAGTTATGAAATCTTAGATTTATGATTATTTCCTATTATTCTTTTTCCAAACACCACACATCATTCAATTTTGAAATCCTAATACTTCTACCTTCCTTTAAACATCGATACACATCCCCCATTTCAATCCCCACTGACATTGTCCCTCCATTGTGGTTCAAGACCCCTTTTCTAACCCAGATCAACCAAACATGATTATCATGCTAAACAAAATAAGTCAGACAGAAAACGCCAAGAGCTATGGGACTTCATTCATGGGATATAAAACTGAAAAAAACAAATGAACAAGACAAAGAAATAAAAACTCATAGACAACAGTTTAGTGATTACCAGAGGATAAGTAGGGGAGATAGAAGAGGGTAAAGGGATAAAATATGTGGTAATGGAAGGAGAACTGACTCTGAGTGGTGAGCACACAATGAAATAAACAGGTGATGTATTATAGAAATGTACACTTGAAACCTATATAATTTTACTAACCAATGTCACTCCAATAAATTTAATAAAGCTCTAAAAAAGAGAATGCCTGTGCTACAGCATTTTCTACCTTCTTCTTGGCATCTATTTCTTTATTTTCATTATATTTATGTATCTTTATGAATGCTTTTTCAATTGCTTGCAACTTTCTTGAGGGCAAACACTGTGTCTTATTCATCTTTGTATCAACAGGACCTCGACTAATATCTCACATTAGTTTATTCAAAATAGATGTATATTAGATAAAAAACATTTAGAAATAAGTATGTTTATGTAGATAATGAAAAAAAAGTTTATTCCTTTATTTGTTCTTTAATTATCCTTCTGAACCATTTCTACCTTTTGTAGTTCCTACAGCAGACAGTCTTGTTTTACCTACTATAACATTCATTCTCCCCTTTTTTCTAACTAAAAAATGTACTCAAAGTGGTAACACTCAAAGCTAAAGGGCTATATTTATGGGCCTCTTTGTAGCTAGGAGTTGGTATGTGACTAGTCCCATGCAATGATGTAAGTAGATGCAATGTAAGTAGAAGCAGTGTGGGTAGTTCCAGTAAGTCTCCTTAAAAATGTGGTGGACTTTCTTCTCACTTCCTATTTTCTTTTGCCAGAATGTAAATGTAATGGTTCAAGTCCCAATAGCTGTGTTAGGACATAAAATGAGTTGGAGAATGGAAGTGATTAAAAAGTGTGGTGGAGTAGCGAGATAGAAACTGTGTTCATGACATAATTGAACCATCATATTAGCTCTGATTTCAACTTTTCAGAAATTATTTTATTGGAGGAAAAAAAAGCTGAATTGTCCTATGCACTGTTCTTCTCATATAAACTACTGTTATTTTATGTCACATATAGCAGAATATAATACTAATCAATACTGTTTTCAACATTTCTTGTTGTTCCAACTTTATTTTCTAAGTTCATTTTATTTCTTCTGATAATAGCCACTTGTTTCCATCATGCACTGTATCTTCAGCTTGAATTTTTAATCAATTGCTATTGTTAGAGTTCTCAGGGCTCTATATAGACTTCTTACTTTGCAGGTTTTGAGGTACTCCCAAAATATCAGAACCTTGATAGATCTGTATGTGATTATTGTTAGTCTCTGGTATTTTTAGGTATCCCTTAGCCATACTCCTTAAGTAGTTCAAGTTCTCTGAGCCAAAAAAAGCTTATCCATTATCTTGGAGATGAGGAATGATTGTAAGCAAGTCAATTTAGCAGAATTTATCTTTGAAATGTATTTCTTTTTTCTTGATTTAGTCTTCTGACGTATGCCACTGAGACTCTGTCATATGACTATGTGGATATATCAGGAATCTGTATTACCCACTTTGGAAATGTTGGGAATTTTGGTCCATCTCATAAGAGACTTGCCCCCAAGTATTATGGTGCAGGTAGCTTCCTATCATCTCAGATGTGGAAAGGAAATCAATAATATGTATGCCATTCATTACAGTTTACAAAGTCTTTGCCCTCAGTCATCTTATTGGAGCCCTACAAAACCTAGTGAGGAAAGAATCAGGATTACTGTTTATATGTTGTCGAGGAAAGGATTGAGACTCTGGAGACTTCTTCTAAGAAATTAGAAGTAATTGAATTCAGTACAGGTGTTTTTAATTCCAAGTTTCATGACCCTCCTTCTTTAAAACATTTATGGACTGTTATTGAGTCATATTAAACTCACAACAAACATCTTAAAAGGAAATTAGTAAAATTTTACATTTGAACATCAAGAGGAAATTATTAATCCCCAGACATCTATTGATTGCTTTAATCATAAGTATGGGCTAAGCCATTTTACAGAAAATAACTGGCCAAATGTTTCAGTGACTTAGAACCATAAAAGTTTATTTGTTTATTCCTTGTAATCATATCTAGAACAGATCCACACTACTAATCTGCTCATTAAGTCACCTAGACCCAGGTTGATGTAGGCATCATCTTGATTCATGATTACACAATTACTAAGGAAAGAAAAAAGGAGTGCACCAGTGCCCTGCACTGGCAATTAAGTGTTTCTGTCTGAAAGTCGCTATCATCATTTATGCTCACATTTTAATGGTTAACACAAGTCACATGGCCCCAAGGAACATGGTATGGTTGAAAAATGTTTAAATTAAAAAAATATATTGTAGTAAAAGACACATTGCCAGTATTCTCCTTTAAAACACTCCATCTCACTTCAGACACACTTATCCCATCATTCTTGCCATTTTCTGAAGCAGTTCTGGAAGTCCTCTTTCATGAGTGTGTTTACTTTATCCTCCATCATGACAATGCTCTGTGTCACACATCACTTCTCATATATGGCAATTTCTATCAAATAAAAACATTATGGTGTGTTCTCATCCAACATTATTCACCGGATCTGGCACCGTGTGACTTCTGGCTCTTCCCTAAAATCAAAATGACCATGAAA
>NW_017732402.1:171038-172556 GCF_001890085.2 Hipposideros armiger | reverse complement strand
GTGTGCCATTATGGTGACCCTATTGTGTTCCTACAAAATGGATGTGAGTGGGACAGATAATTTACCTTATGTTCATAGGTCTCTAGATCTAAAGGGAGTCACATCTGGGTCATTCGGAGAGACTACTGCGCATCACTCCTAATGCAGAGATTATCACATGCCACGCAGAAATCCTATACTGTGTGCTTGTGTCTTGCTCTATGGTATTTTGAGGTTTCCTTCTTTAGAGGAAAGGATGATTTATATTGTAAGCTGAAAGGGGATTGAGATACATATTTTGGAACCAGAAGAGAATACTGTGACACACATTAGGTATGTTACAAACATCTTGTCTGCACATGGTAGAAATGTACTAAATCACTCACTTGAAGTTATATATAACCATGTGTCTTGTTTGGCTAATGAATTGCCATGTGTGACTTTCAATAATCCTTTAAGGACCACCTATCTTCCTCCTTTTATAACAACTGATCATATTGCATATGGCTGAGGCTCCATTAGCCTTGGTTACCAAATGAGGTGATGTTAAATGAAGCTTGCGTGATGGATATTAACAGGAGCAAGTAATAAACTGTTGCTGTCATATGCCACTAGAATTTTGGGCTTCTTATATTCTGAAGAATAACCTAGTTCCTTCTGAATGATAGAACTTTACATATTATAATGCTAAGCACTATGGATGATAAGAAATGAGTAATGAAAAGTGAGCACTGACTCTAAAGTGTTTAATCAAAATATCTCAGGGGTAATTGAGTTACAGGTAAATGTGTTTGAAACACTTTTCAGTTTTTATATCATTTATTTTTTATTAGTAAATTTACTTTTGCTTGTAGGGAATTTCTATATTGTGTATATCATGTCTAACCAAAAATTTTGGCTTTGAATCTTATTATTGAAGAATGCAGAGCCAAGCAGAATGCTACAAAAGACTCCAATGGAAACCTAATTCTGTCTGTCTAATTGCTCCTCATCAGTAAGCTTACAGGAAAAAAAAAAAGTAAATAAATAAAAAACTTTTAGCGTAGTAGGCAACACCATGTCCAAGGACACTCACAAGAAAATTTTTGATTAAATACTATGCAGGGCCCAATTATTGCACTATCTGCATTTTTCCTATAACTAAGGTATTTTTTTTTTGGTGAACTTATGATGTTAATATGTCTATATACCTTTTCATAGAGTAATGAAGTAAGCAGTACTAGAATGAAGAAAATTATTTAAATTGAGGAACTTTGTTTTATGTGAACAAAAGCCAACTCAAATTTTCCATGAAGGACTATAATTTTACTAAACAATATTTTTTAGTGTTTCACAATATTAACAGACATATTGTTTTCAATAATTAAAATAACTTCATATTTATTTAAAAAGGTAATTTCTTTGGGATTTTGCTTTTCTATTAATTTAAGATAGCCAATTAACAATCATTAGCATCAATTAACACTTCAAATATTTCATGTGATTGCTATGAAAGACACTCCACTTCTTCATGTTCACTTAACTGAAGACACGGCCAAC
>NW_017732402.1:166073-170173 GCF_001890085.2 Hipposideros armiger | reverse complement strand
TGTGTCAAGGAGTGATGGGCATTTTCTAGGAGCCAGGGACCTCACTCCTACAACTCCCAGAACCTAAAATCTGCCAACAACCTGTGCTTGGAATTGGACCCCAAACTCCAAAATGTGAACACAGCCCCGCTGACAGTTTGTTTCAGTCTTGCGAGACACTGAATACAGAATCCAGTTATGTCAGATCCTCACTTCTGAACTGTAGAACTGTGAAATAATAAGTGGGTGTTGTCTGAAGCTACTAAGCTATGGTAATTTGTTACACACCAATAAAAAAGTAACACATGGAGCATTGTACTTTCTAGGCTTCCTAGTGTGTTTGGCTTTTGCTCCAAACAAATTGATTACCTGAAATGATGACACTGTCACACATCTAACTCTTAGTCTTGATACTGTATAAAAATGACATTTTAGAATTTCTATCTACCAAGTTATAATGCCCTTTAAGTATTGAAGCTAGGCCAGGCCATACTTAAACATGCCACATGCCTTTGAGGACCTGCTTTGTATTATGCCATTTTTCATGAAGGTCAGCCGTGGTGTCATAGTAAACCACTTGTTCCTGCCCTCTGTTTCCTGGCTTCCTTCTTTTTCCCAGTAGGCACTGATGAGACTCCAATTTCTTTAGCAGCAAATCCAGGAGGGGTTATATCAAACATATTGTTAAATGGATTAAAATATCTAGTATTTAAAAAGAAGTTAATGAAGCTGCCACTCTTACTTGATTTTTCCCATACTAAAAAATTTCTAATAATATATCCCTCTTGGTGAAAAAAAAAATGATGGTTATAGATTATGTGAATTCAATTACAACAGCAGCAGGACTGTATTTTTGTTAGCACTTCTTTTATTATTATTTAAAGCCATGTTTAGCTTTCACTGAGTTTTGTACTTCTGATTACATAGGTATTCCTCCCTTTGATTTCATTGTGTTAGCTTCTAATTAGTGCCTGTCAGAATCTTGGCTACTTTCAAGTGTGTTTATATAAAATTCTCTCATTTTCTTTAAAATATGCATAGTTTTGGAATTCCTTTAAACCCATCTGTACAACACACCTCTGTATATCATGTCAGTAATGGAAAGTTCATCCCAAGAACAGAGATGATGAACAGGACACCACAGCAGGGAATTTGAAAATAAAAGAAAAACATATTTATTGGCATGAGCTGTAAGAGGGAGAAAGATGTATACAATATAAAGGACTTTCTGCCAACTCCTCAATTTTAACTCCCAACAGCCCTCATCCAAAATAGAAAGAATTCCTCCCCATTTGATGTAAATTCTTCTGCACTAGAAGAATCTGCATTGGACATAAGGGAAGAGATAGGCATGCTTTCAAGAATCCACAGAGGTTAGTAGGAAATCAGGAAAGACTAATGGCAGCCAAAGAGTAGATAACTTGGAATCTTAGAAACCTGTGGAGCAAATCCAGAACAAGGAAGGACACTTTAAAAGCTGAGGCAGTCAAACCCCTGATAAATTTGATTTAAATTAAAACGACATGTCTGTTCCTTTTTTCAAATGTCGATCTTGCTTTGTAACTGACTACAGACAACACAGTGGAAACCTGGCAGCCTAGCTGCTAAACTGGAGTTTGGCTCTGCCTTCGATTTAATCTGTAGCCTTGAGTAAGTCACTAAACTGTCAGAGCCATTGGATTGCAGATGTTTAAATGACTGAAATAATATTTACCTAACTCATAGGGACACTTTGAGGGTTTCATTAATTCTTATTTGCAGGATGTCTTTTTCTCTTTAAGACTTTTAAGTGAAAAGTACTGAGATATATGAAGTAGCATTATCATTTTCCTTCTAATTGATTGATTGCAAAAATGCATGCAGCATTTTGCTGTTTTTCACCAATAGGAGTCAAGTCAAAATCTAAAACTGATAATGTCTTCAATTTTGCCCTTTTTTCCCCCTTGATAAATGTCCCAGGCTAAATGTACAATATATCTTGAACACATGGCAAGAAAAGAGGTAAAGACAATTCCATATGCACATTCATCTTACTATATTCAGTAGACAGACATTGGTCTCAAGGTAATGGATAGTCATTATCTCAAATACTTGAGATTAAAACAACACTTAGTGGGGAAAAAAAAATTATATACCCTTGTGGTTTAGTGCATTATATCTATAACAGGAGAGTGGGTTGGACATCTCAGTTGAGGAATCTTTTACAGTTTTGTTGTTTTTTTTCAATTTAATAGCTTCCAAACTACACTCTCACACACATATATACATAGCTTATGTATTAACAACTATTTTATATGAGTGTTAGACATACTACGACTTTTATTTAACTGCCTGATTTCATGTAAACATGGGGGTTTGTAATAGATAAACTACTACTCAATATTGTGGGGATCACAAAGACTAGAACCAGTTATCCCTAAATGAACCTAAATTTTACATTGGTAGGTGAAATTTTTAAACATAAAAATGTACTGAAAATATAACTAAAATACAAAGCATCGTTAAGTTCCAAATGAGCACTGGAAATATTAGGTACAAAAATAATAATTGCTGTTAAATGCATTACTTTTTAAAACAACACTAAGATCAAGATTTTTTTCTTTTTCAAGATTGGTATCATTTCCACGTAGAAACTGAGACTCAGAGAGGTTACGGAACTCTAGAGTTGGGAACAGAGGGTAAAGCATGTGTAATTTAGAGATTTGGGACTACCCATGGTATATGTGAGGTGAAGAGCCTAGTCTGGCTGGAGCAAGGGGTCCAGGTGGAGACTGGTAAAGATAAGACCAGAGATAAAGATTAAATTTGTATCTGAAAACAATTTTTTTTTATCCTGAAAGAACTCAGGTTTGTTATTACATGGGCCACCAACTCTCATTTATGACAATAGAGTTTGGTTTTTCCATTTTTCAGCATCGTCTTCTTGTTTTAAATAGACAACTATTAACTGCTTCTATTTGGTTGATGTAAGTGTAATGTAGACTAGTGCAGTAGCTGATGTATTTTATTTTACGTTTTTTTAAATTTTTTTCCACCCAGCATCCATTAACCTTATTTCTGACATTAGCCACTAGTTCCCACTTGAGGTTCAGTCTCAGTCCATGAAAGTCTGCTGACAGTATTCCTGATGCCAAAGATGGCATTTGACTTAAACCTTGTTACCTCAGGGAACAGTAATTAGATTAATAGTAGAAACAGGACTGAGGCCAGGACAGCCAAAGGCAATACATTGAGACTTTTATTTTCGTTAAGAGGAATGGACACATTTTTTACTACAGAACTGAAAAAGATGTGGGATAGAGAGCTTCTGTTGCATCCATCTTGGCAAATTAAAGGGTGTAGAGCTGAGGAGAACCCAAGAGATTAAGAGGGAAACAAGGTCCTGATGATAACATTTACATAAATATTCTAGATACAGCTGTGCCTGAAAAGAATTTATTCATTATACTTCTTAGGAATATGAATGTTATAGGGGGAATAATACCCCCCAAAGATGTCCAGGTCTGTGCCTGAAACCGATGAATTCATTAGGTTACAGAGCAAATTAAGGTTGCAGATGGCAGTAAGGTGGTTAATTAAAATACATTTGTTGACATTAAAATAGTGAGATTATCTTGGATTATCTAGTGGGCCTAATGTAATTGTAGGGCCATGAAAGTGGAAAGTCCGAGGGAGATGTGACCATGGAAGAATGGTCAGAAAGTGGTAACATTGATGGCTTTGAGGATGGAGAAATGGGTCCATGATGTAAGAAGCATTGGCAGACATTAGAATCCGGAGAAGACCAGAGAACAGATTCTTCCTTGAGATTCCAGAAAAGAATGCAACTTAATGATGCTTTGATATTAGCCCAGTGAGGTCTGTGTCCATTGGCTAACCTACAGAACTTTACAATACATTTGTGCTTTTTAGGGCCGCCAAGTTTGTGGGAATTTGTTACAGCAGCAATAGAAAGTACAATGAGCAAAACATTACCTCCTCCCCACATACTTTTTGTTCAAAAGTTGGTTTGGGTCAAGTTTTCTTTCACTTGTGGTGAAGTGATTTACTTGGTTGAGTTGAGAAAATATTTAGAAAGCTTTGAAATAATTTAAATAAGCTCAGGGTTTTGTGACACGGCA
>NW_017732402.1:160914-165850 GCF_001890085.2 Hipposideros armiger | reverse complement strand
TATATATATATATATATATATATATATATATATATATCACAATAATTATCATTTTAAAGGTAATTATCTCATAAGAATACCTACCAGCCATGTTGTTAAAGGTAAGCACGGGGTTAATAGATTTAACTTAATAAAATAATGAAATTTAATTGAATTTAAGTAAAATGAATTTTCTATACACAATCAAGAAAAAGTATCAGTTTGGAGCAATATAGCTGAATTCAATATTTCATTTCATGAGTTATTTCTATGAGTATCTGTTTTATTTATTACTATTTATTACTTATGAAAGCATGTTACTCATGAAATGTGATTAATTGTTCTCTTATGTCCTAGAAAAAGCAAAAACAAAGTATTACACTATGTAAAAACAATGCAGTCACCTCATCGAAAAATACCAGCCACATAGCTTTTTAACTGTTTCCCAGCTCCTAATGCGTTGAAGGGTGTTAGTGGATTATTGAATCCCGACATCCGTTTTTTATTTAATGTGGCTTGGCACCTTGGAGGGACTTTTCAATTGAATCAAATAATTTTTGGTTGAAACATGTGTGTCTCTTCTTTTCTTTTTAAAAGATGCATAGTTTATGTAAGTACACTGGTAACTTACAACATGAGTCCTGCAAATTATTAATGATTATAAATTAAACTTTATATGTACACTTAAAATGAATTTATCTATGATAGTAATTCTATAGTTGTAACTAAAAACTGAAGTGAATACAATACATGGAAAAAATTTTGTAGTAGACAGCAAACCAGGCTCATAGCCAGATTGGACAAATCCAAGTATACTTTTTGGTCCTGAGAGGACCACCAAGAAAGTTACATGACTGTCTCAAAGGCTTCTAGTCTCTGAGGCCTGCAGGGAAGTGATAGTTACTCATATTTCAAAAGACCTGTTTGGCTTCATTGATCTGTTGATAATGGTTGCAAAAAAAAAAAAGAGAAAAAAAAAACATAGACAAACTTGTCCAGATCAGTCTCCAGTTCCTGAATAAATCTATAAATACCATCTACTTACTCTCTGAAACTGAATGAAGCAATGCTTATTAAAGCATTCAGAGTTGACAAGCCAATATCATTAAAAGCAGAACTATTTTAAGAAGAACATGGGTTCTAATTTTGGGCTAAATACTTATGCCCTGTATTAAGACAAATACTTAAGTGAAGAAATTTTTTCTTAATGTAAATATTCTTTTTTTTCCCTAAAGAGAAAATTTACCATGTTATGAAATAACAAGGTTCCAACATAGCATTTTGAAAACACCGTAAGATTTTCTTACTGTTATAATTTATGAGCATATTCTCTATTCATAGAAAATTTTGAGTGGCTTACTTAAAGAAGCTAATTATTCATGATCAAATCTTTGCTCCATTATAGGTTCTTCAGGAAAATATATTTGGGCAGGAGAAATCTTTATAGGGTTGTCTGCACAAGTAAGAGAAATCTTACTTGGCTGTCTGCACAGACAATTGTTTTTTGCATGCATAGGAACAATCATGTCTGTGTTCCTGCAGATGTCACCTAATGTCACTGTTATGTGGTGGCAGACATTTGCTACTTTAGGCACTTAAAACAGAATTTAGTTATAAAAGCCATCATAAAAAGAGAAATACTCTTTTATTGCTGGAGTAAACCTTAACAGTATGGTGAATCAATTATCTTTTTGGAAACCATTCAGGTATTTATAGTGTTGCCCAGGATATATTGGCATATTGCATTTCTGGCTCACTATTTAGAAGAAAAAAATATGAATGTTTACTGATTTCAGCATTCCTTTTGCTATAAAGATGAGTGAAGCAATTATGTTTGGCTCTAGCTAAGTCTAAAAAAAAAAAGTATTCCATCTACTAAGATAAACAGATCATATGAGTAGGACAAGGCCAGTAATAAATATGAGAGGAAAAAAACATGCTCTGGGAGCCACTAGTACTTACCAATTTTTTATAAGAGAAAAAGAAAACTCAAAGAAACAATTTGCTGTAATAAAAATAATAGTCAATAAACATTTACTGAATATACAGTTTCTCTAATCTATCATTTCCACTCCACCCTTACTATCTTGTCCTAAGTTAGATTTTTATCTTATCTTCCCTAGATTGTTGGTGTTCCCCCTAATGCGGCTTGAGTATTCTAACTGAAACATACATAAGTCAAACCACAAAATCTCCTTTCTAAAAATTTTTCAGTGAGTCTCTAATGTTCAAATCCACTACTTGACCCTTACTTACTATAGTTTCACCTCTTCCCCCTTCTTCTTTTATGATTTAGTAATACAAATTTTATTCAGTAGAGTTCCACACATACATTCTAATATGGGTTTTTTGTTTGTTTTGCCTTATTCATTTCCTCTGCCTGAGTGACCTGCCTATGTAATTTTCACCTGAACAACTTTAATCTATGGCTCCTGAATGGGCTTAAATGGAACTAGGTTAAGTTAATTACTCTGCTTGAGCTAAATACTCTTATGCTTTCTTAGCAATCCCCTCCCTTATCACCTTATTTTGACATTTATTATCTTTCTCTCCCTTTAGACTCTAAATTCCCTAAGACCATTTTGTTTTCTCAACAACTAACATAATGCCTGATGTATAATTGACTTATAATAAATATTCGTTAGAATGAAATAAACTAAGTTCACAGAGCATAGTGTATTAATATTTAAATACTTCTCATGTAATTATTTAAGATAGTCATGAATGATATTATTCACATTCTTCTTATGAGAAAACTGAGTTCTGGTGACTGACTCCCAACCACATATTAAATAAGAGGTGATACTGGGACTAAAATACAAGTCTTCTGACATCAGATTTCATTCTGTTTCCATAATACTTCACCACATTTCTAGAACACAGACACCACTGAATTACAGTTGCATTCTCAACGTTAACACTATACTTGCTATGTGACATTAGGCAGGTCATGTGAGCACATTTGGTTTTAGTTTCTTTCTTTGTAAAATCTGAGCACTAAACTAGACTCTAGAGTCCTGTCATTTTGTTTTATGATCTACTGGAGCCAAAGTAAACAGTTTGTTTCTACATAGCACTACGTTGTCCTTCTTCTACACTTCTGCTTAGTCTTTTCCATAGTGTAAACATTTTTATGGTCCCAAACTTTTGCTCAAATTCCGTTGGTTCCTTTGTGCTAGTTGTTGGAACAATGAGAGAGTCATCTCCATAGCTCTACACTTGCTTTCCTTGGGTTTGATTCAAATGAGACAAGAGTTATCAGATGGAGAAAGAAATCATTATTATTGAAAAAGTCCAAATTGGAAGATTTAGTTTAGTATGGCTATGAAAATGAGCTTCCTAAGCCTTGTCTCTGAATTTAGCCCTTGGAATAACCCCCCAAAACACAGGCTCCCACTGCTCTCAATCAATGAGGAAAAGGAAAAAAAACAAACAAAAACCCACCAAATCCTTGACGATAAAGGTACTTTATTGATTAGCTTCTTTCAATACACAAACATGACTAATTGCAGTCATCATGAACCAGATAACTCACTTTTCTTCCATGGTGTATCAGTTATTTATTGCCGTAATAAAACTGTAACTCAGTGGCTCAAAACAATAATGTATATATATATATAGCTCATCAAATGAAGGCAATATATATGGGGCTCAGCTAGAGGGTTCTATTGATCACAACTGGATTGTTTTATATGTCTGGGATTGTATTATGTATTAGTTGATATAGGATGATCTTATCTAGGACTGCTGGAATGAGGAGGATGATGTGCATGGTTTGCCTCTGCTCCATGAGACTCTCACAGCTCTTAAGCAGATTAGCCTCAGCATGGTCTCATGATGTGAGACATGTATAAGAACAGGCAAGTCAAACTGCTCAAGGGAGAAGCAGACAGGAGCAAGTGTTTGAGGCCCTGACTGCATTGCATTATCTACTGTCGCATTGCCCAAAGAAAGTCAGCCAAGCCCAGAGTAAGCGTAGGAGGATTTATCTACAGAGAGGCACAAAGAAACAGGGCCATTAACCAGCCACATGGGGAGAGGGGAGAAATGAGTAGGGAAATATGTCAGAAATATTGAAAGAAAAATTGTCATCATGGTAATGAAGACTAAAATAAGAGATTTTCTTAATATACATATAAATCATGATAGCCTCATACAAAGCAACTGGTTGGAGTATTGTCTTAAGGACGGATATAGTCATAAGTTCAGTATGTTTGTGGACCAGTCAGGTTTTCATAGAATTTATCATGGTTTCAAAGACACAGCTGAATTGTTAATACCAGCTTGTTGGCCATTCGTATGTCTTCTTTAGAGAAATGTCTTCATATCCTCTGCCCATTTTTTAATTGGGTTGATTGTTTTTTTGGTGTTGAGTTGCATGACTGTTTTATAAATTTTGGATATTAACCCCTTATCAGATATATCATTGACATATATCTTCTCCCATTCAGTAGGCTTCCTTTTTGTTTTATTGATGGTTTCCTTTGTTGTGAAAAAACTTCTAAGTTTGATATAGTCCCATATGTTCATTTTTTTTTTACTTCCCTTGCCCGCGGGGATGTATCAGTAAAAATATTGCTCAGGGTAATGTCTGCAAATGTAGACCCTATAATTTCTTCTAGGAATTTTATGGTTTCAGGTCTTACATTTAAGTCTTTAATCCACTTTGAATTCGTTCTTGTATATGGTGTAAGGAAGTGGTCCAGTTTCATTTGCAACAATATGGATGGAACTAGAGAACATTATGCTAAGTGAAATAAGTCAGTCAGAGAAAGTCAAATGCCATATGATCTCACTTATATGTGGACTCTAAAAAACGGAATAAATAAGAAATGTAAACAAATAATCTCAGAGACACAGAGGAAAAACTGAGGGTTGCTCGTTGGGAGCGGGTGGGGATGAAGGAGAAGGGGAAGGGATGAGACAATACAAATTGGTAACTACAATATGGCCTCAG
>NW_017732402.1:153839-160617 GCF_001890085.2 Hipposideros armiger | reverse complement strand
AAAAAAAATACCAGCTTGTAATTTCAGAACAGACCAGGTAAGAGACTGGAAGCAGCTCAGTTAAACTCAACTCACCTATTAGGAAAACAAATAAAATTTCTCCACCATCGTATTTTTTGTATTATGAAGTAGAGATTATATATAGAATGGAAAATAAATGCAGTTATGCATACAGAAATGGCTGTGTAAGTTATTATTAGACAAACCTTCCAACAGATAATCATAAAATGTGCACAAGATATTAAAAAAAAAGGAAAAAAATAGTTGAAGGTGCAAGAGTGTGACCAAAAGCAAACAGAAGCAACTCAGCAATAAAGAGGTAAAAAAGCTACTGATACATACAACATTAGATTGTATGAACAAAGTCTTGCACAAATGAACACATGATTTGCTTTATATGGAGTCAGAACAGGAAAATCTAATCTCTAATGGAAAACAATGAGAAGAATGCTTCTATAGGAGTGTGAGATTAGATTTACTGTGAAGAGGGGTGAAGGGACTTGCTAGAGTGGTGTTAATAGTCTTTATCTTGATTTGATTAACAATTTGAGTTTTACAAGCATATATATTTGTCAAAATGTATCAAATGATACACTTGTAATTTGTGCATTTCATTTATGTAAGTTTTACCTAAAAACAAACCATAAACAAATATTGAACTCTAGTTAATGCTATATGCATGCTGAAGTATATAGGCTAAAGTTAACTGATGCTTCCAAGCTTGAAATAAAGCAAAAGTAATGAATTAATGGAAGAATTGATAGATGGATAGATATGTAATAAAAACAAATATAGTAAAATGTTTATTACAAAACCTAGCTTGTATGTATATAGGTATTCGCTGTAAAAATATTTCCACTTTTCTGTATGTTTAAAATATCTATAATAAAACAATAAATAAGTGGAAACATGTATATGTAATATCAATCACATATATATGTAAGATAGTATAAATAAATGTACAATATGTGGTCATGGTACATCAAACGGTAGTTAAAAGTTGAACTTACCTGTGCATCATTGGATCTTGTTCCTAACTGCTAATACAATTTCTAGTGTCCTATAAAGAACTATTGCCCATAATGGGCGAATCACACCTTATAGATAGATATGTGGCTGCCTTTTATATTCATTGGGTTGTTGACTTTATTTGTAGATACAGAATACATTATATATTATTACCCTTTCCTCAAAGCAATGGGCAGATAATTTAAGAAGGTCCAATTAGAATCAATATCAATATTTTTGCTAAAAAGCTGTGGATGAGATCTTCTCACTCACCAAGATGTGGATCAGAGTGCATGCAACTCTTCCTCCCATGAGTAGAGCCCACTCAAGAACAACATTGTTTCATGGAGTAAGAAAGAGCCAAGAGAGGCAGAGGGAATTGGGGATGCAGCCCTCAATATGTAATGGCTTCTGGGTCAAAACAACCTGAAGCCAACCTTATCTCTGGTTATTGTACTTATATACATTGTATCATTGTTTTAAGGTATTTTGAATTATAATTTTAAGTAATCTTCAACCAAAGGTATAGTAGTATTACACAAACATATGCCTTGTATATATTTAAATAATAACCTGTCATCTCAAAAGTAACATCTTCCTTGTGTATGTTCTCATCTTTTGCTGTGTTTGTCATTCTCCACCATGTCTTCTGGCTATTATACAGCATTCTATGTTGAACAGAACTTATATTTATGTCTGGCATTTTTATTCCCTTGTGTATCATCACCCTCTTTTCCAAGTTCCGCTTCTGTCTTTTACTTACTTGCTGCTGACTTCTTCAGCTATTCCAGTGTACTAAAGATATGCTCAAGGATCTAAAGTGTTTTAGGAGAAAACACATTTATCCTCTGCAATGTATTAGAACAGAGCTGTTTGTGTTCCTGGGTCTCACAAAGATTTTACTGAAAAAGATTGTAGTTTTGACTTCTATCTACTTAGGACTCAAGCATGAGTCCATGACTTTTGTGTTCATAGAAAAATACAAAACCAGACATTAAGTTGCATACAAAAATCCCTTCTCTCATCCAATTTTAGGGTTGTGGTATTCATTGCATCTAGTCATAATTCACTTTTCCCTTTGGCTGAATTATTTGGGAAAACACTCTTCAATCAATTGTGCAAATAGCATTCTGATGTTACCAATTAGTCAGGCACACCAGATATGGCTAAAACACAACCACTTAGTTTAAGCCAGGTCCTTACCATGAAAGGATTTCATCATCTTGTATGGGAGGTAGCATATTATGCTTAGTGGTTAGTCTCCCTGGGCTTTAGTCAGATAACTTTGGTGTAAACCTAAGGTCAGCCTTTATTTCTAATTGTGTGACCTTGGGTTAATTTCTTTAAGTTTTTAAGCTTTGATTTTCTCATTTCTACAGTCTGCATTGTCAAGTACAATAGCCATTAGCCATGCATGGCTATTAGACACTTAAATATAGTTAGTCCAAATTGAAATGTGCTGTAAGTGCAAAATATACACTATTTGGGAATTTTATTATAATAAAGAATGTAAACTATCTCATTAATATTATTAAATATAGAATGTATGTTTAAATGATAATATTTTGGATATATTGGGCAAAATCAAGCCTATTATTAACATGTATTTCACCTGTTTCATTATACTTTTATAAAGTGTGGATACTAGAAGTTTTTAAATTATGTTACTTGTAATTAAACTAATTACTCATTAATTAAAAATAAATAATGAAATAATAAAGTTACATTATAATTTTATTGGACAGCATTGTTTATAAAGCTAATGACAATAATGCATATATCATAGAATTATGGTGAAAATTAATTAAGAAAATGTTGGAGACGTTATTAACAAAGATTTAATACATAGTAAAGACTTGGTAAATATTAGTCACTTATTTTTTATGAGCAATATACATTAATAGTAATCATGAAATTAAAAAGTGTATATCCAATGTACTTTGCATAAATTTTCAGTTGATCCTGAAAAATAAAGCCCTGATATTTATCTAATATATTTACTTCCATATTGGGCATAATTAAGCTAAAAATAGACCTTAAATTAGTGACTTGCTTATGAGCATTTTATAAATATCTATGAAATAAACACTGCCATTATTCTAAAAATAAATTAATTTTTTTTGTTTGTTTTTTTTAAGAAAATTAAACTGTTCAATGTGACAATAAAGTCAACTCTATAGTTTATTAGGGAAATCAAGAATCTCAATTCACATTCTTATTAATTTCTACCATGGTCATTGACAGCTACTGAATAACTCACCTCATCTACATATACCATTTTAGCATAGGCTATAGACCAGAATATTTTTTCTTCAATCTTAACTCTCTCTTTCTCTCTCTCTCTCTCGCTCTCGCTCTCGCTCTCACTCTCGTTCTCTCTCTCCTTTCTCTCTTTCTCACACACACAAATAGAAAGAGATCAAGTTGAAAAATGACAGAGTTTAAAGGAATTCCCCCACCCAATCAATCCTTTAATTGATTCCCCCACCCAATCAATCCTTTAATTGATTTTATAATCTAGATGTATAAAAGTGATAAAACTGTACAAGTTCATGCATGACTGATCCAATTATTTCTTTCTTTTCAAAGGTGACATTGATTGTCTCTGTTTGTTGTAATTAATCCAAAAGTGTAAGGTTTCTCAGCTGAAGAACATGATATCTTATTTAACTCTTTCACTCTTCTATAATTAGCACAAAATCACTTGATTTTTTTTTCATTTTCATAAATATACATGCTTGGGCAATCATTGAAGCTGGGCTCCTCAGGCTCAGAAAAT
This sequence comes from Hipposideros armiger, assembly GCF_001890085.2. Classification (NCBI taxonomy): domain Eukaryota; kingdom Metazoa; phylum Chordata; class Mammalia; order Chiroptera; family Hipposideridae; genus Hipposideros; species Hipposideros armiger. Next base: position 156,830 of record NW_017732402.1, on the reverse strand, counting down.
GACTTAAGGATGTTCAAGCAAAAAGCAATACACAGACGTTGTTGATTAGTAGTGGTGCACTCACTCAGGATCTTGAAACAGAACAAATTATGCTCAAATCCATGCTCTATCATTTATGACATGTGTCTTTTGGCCATTGCATCTAAGGTCTCAGTTTTCTCCTGTATAAAATACCACCTATGTCATAGATTTTTTTTTGTAATGATTAAATGAAATAATTCATTAAAATATATTTACTATGGTTTTCTAGACTATAACATGTGCTCAATGCATATTAGTTGTTTTGTTATTATAGTTATTATTAACAAATACGGCAAAAATCACAGACTCAGGGTTTTTCGTATTTTAAGTAGTTGAGTTATATCATTAATCTAATTAGAAGATAACAGAATTCAGAGTTAAAAAAAGGATGAGTTTAGTTCACACAATTTATTAACATCTGATCTTTTGCAAATTAATCTCTGAGAGTTGTAAACTCGGGCTAACAATGCTTGTCTCACAACAATAAATGAGAAATATGGTGATACTTAGAATAGCAATGGATACATAATAGAAACTCAATGAATGGTAACCTTCTCTGTCTTTTTAAATTTTATTCACTTAACTGGAAAATATTTATATATATATGTGCTTGTATGTAATGACTGGGGCAAAACTTGGTGTCATTGGAAAAAAATAATTAGGAATAATGGAAAGCCTCATGAATATTTTAAAAATTCTAATACATATATTGTTTGCAAACAAATAAAATTATCAGTTTTATAAAAATAATAACTATGTTATAGATATGTTATTGAACTTTCTCAAATTCACAGTGAAACTAGCATAAGTACTTGAGGTTCCCAAAGTCTATTTCATTATCTTCTTCACACATTTTTTGGGCAAATAATATTCATTAGTGATTCTGCTTCATGACATCCACATTCATAACCTTAATTAATTGGTTCTTAAGAGTTGAAATTGCTTGTTATTGATTTTTAAATTAAAAAATATGTTTAGAATTTTACTTCCTTCAAGTAATTTCTTTTTAGGCTTTCAGCTGGGTTTGGATGGACTAGGATAAGATAATAAGAAAGAATATGTCTCACCCATAGCCAAATATAGGAAAGTTTACTTTGAATTTAGAGGACAAAATATTAATTTTCCTTCTTAAAAAAATGAAGACTTGGTGCAGTTTCAAATAATTCATTGGTTTATATTTAGATTGGAAAATAAAAGTTGCAGTTTGTAAATTATATTTGATATGATTTATGATTTAAATATGATATATAAATATATACAGGAAATATTCCTTTTGCCTATTTCTTTTGCAAATCCATTAAGTTCAGACAACCTTTGCAAATAATCTTGCTAGTAAGCTATAATGTTAATGAGCTAATTATTAGACACATGGGCTAATATAAATGAGAATGAAATAAATCACCCAACCTGAACTTCCTTGTTTTTTATAGAATTTTTATAAGAGTTTATTTGAGCCCAAACACAATTGCCAAGAAGCAAGGTCTCAAATGCTTCTCAACCTGAACTTTCTTAAACAAGAATATGGTGCCTTTATACTGCAGTATTTCAAGCATAGTAATAATTATAATGCAATTAATTAAAAGCTATTTCAAATATTTTACACTATTTTATGTTTTTTCACAAAAACATTGGTTGAGTTTGTATTGTAGATTTTCATACTTGAAGAGCTTAGCTTTCCAAGTGCATAGCTAAATGAAAATAATGTTTATCTCCGTTTGTCTTACTTCACTTAGCATAATGTTGTCTAAGTCCATCCATATTGTTGCAAATGGTAAGATTTCATTCTTTATGACTGAGCAATACTCCATTGTATAAATGTACCACAGTTTCTTAATTCAGTCATCTACCAATGGGCATTTCCGGTTGTTTCTATATCTTGGCTATTGTGAATAGTGCAGCAGTAAACATAGGAGGGCATATATTTTTTCGAATCAGTATTTTGTATTTCTCATGGAGAAAGACAAATACCATATGTTTTCACATATATGTGGAATCTAAAGAACTGAATAAATGAACAAACTAATCAGGAACAGTCTCAGAGATATAGAGAAAAAAACTGAGGGTTGCTAGAAGTAAGGTGGGTGGGGACGACGGGATTAGAAAGCACAAATTGGTAACCACAAAATTGCCACAAGGATATGAAAGACAATTTGGGAAAATAATCAATGATGTTGTAACAATTTTGTGGGGTATCTGATGAACACTTGTCTTATTAGGGAAACCACATCATGGATGGTGTATGAATGTCAACTACAATTTTATATATAGTCACAGAATGTGGAGCGCAGCATAAAAAATAGTGTCAGTGGAACTATAACAGCTATATATAATGTCAGAGGGGTAGTAGATTGGAGGATTATCATTTTGTGAGGGGTATAAATGTCTATTGTATTGTTTTGTACACCTGAAAATAATAATAAAAAAAGACATACACACACAAAGAAAATAATGTTTAGACAAAATAACCTTTAAAAGATTTCTTAAACTATATATAAAGCATAACATCATAAACATATTTTCTTGTCAAAAATATTACATACTATTGAAGTGGGCTTGGAGTAGATTTAGACTTCTTGACTCATGCTTATTAAAGGTACATGATCATCGAGTGTAATGATAGGAATTGTCAGTCTCTCTCCCTCTTCCTGTTTCCCTCCCCTCCCCCAAAACAACAAAGAACTAAATGTATGATTTTTATACTGCCATAGTAATAACTATGGTGCTATTTTTGTGTGGGTGTGTGCTATTCTAGTCAATACTGAAAGGACTGAATCCAACTTTATACCAAATTTTACAAAGCAAGATAAAATCTAAAAGTTAATTAAAATATATATCTATATATGTATATATAGACATATATATATATATATATATATATATATATATATGTAGCTCTCTGCTCTCCTCCAAGATCTTAGCTCTGATTTTAACACCCTTGATGGTCTGCAGGAAGCTGAAAGTACAATTCCT
>NW_017732402.1:151148-153600 GCF_001890085.2 Hipposideros armiger | reverse complement strand
TTATATAGTTGAATAAGCACTTTATGAATATTTTAAATTCTCAGTCAGTTGTGATGGTATCACAAAGAAAATATTTAAGATAAAACTCAAATAACCATAGTGGTGTGTGTGTGCGTGCATGAGAACTTGCTCAGTTCTGTAAATGAGGACTGATGTGTTGCAGTCGATGATCCTGTTGCCATACTCTTACCTGTTCTAAGCAAAGATATAGAATTTAACTTCCAACAAATATTTTTTAATTTCATGTGCCAGTCACTTACAGATGCTGGAAATTCAGCAGTGAAGTAAACAGACAATGAGCAAAAATTATACATGTAACAATGGGAGCCCCAGATAAAAACACTAGTCTATTTTCTCTTAACAGTAGTTTGGTTGTATATAGTTGGGTTGTATAGTTAGTTGGGTAAATAGTTAGGAGTGTTACTGCTGAATCATATGGTATGTACATATATGCTACCTTAGTAGGCACTGTCATACTCTAAAGTGGTTATAATATTTTATATTCTATCCAACAATGTATGAAAGTTCCAGTTGTTCCACATCCTTACCAACACTTACTGTAATCTTTTAAATTTAACTCTAAATATATCTTGTGCTTTTATTTCCCTGATCTATTTATGTTTGTGTTTCCCTGATGACTAGAGATAGTGAGTGTTTTCACGTGCTTGTTGATGACTTTATACCTTCTTGTGTGAAGTGTTTGTTCAAGTTGTTTGCCATTTTTGTTTTCTTTGTTTTAATAAGTTGATCATCTTATTATTATTGAGTTCTTTTATATTCTTCCTACAAGCTCTATCAGGTATATGATATGTAATTGAAATATTTAATCCATTAACATTTGTTGTAACATTTACTGTAAATTCTGGATTTAGATCTAATATTTTATTACTAATAGTTTTCAACATGTCTTTTCTTTTTGATTATTTCTTCCTTCTGACTAGCGCTCTCGCTCTCTCTTTCTCTCTCTCTCTTTTTTTATTTTATTATGTCGATATTTTTTTAGAATTCCACTTTGATTTTCCTTTTGGATGTATTTCAATATTTCTTTCCATTATTTTCAGTGATTGCATAGGGACTACAGTATACAACCTTAACTTTCCATGGTCCAAGTTTATGGGATATTCTATCAGTTTATATAAAATACATAAATCTAGCAAGTGTTTAAGTCCATACATGGTTTATCTTACTGTTATTTTCTCTTCTGGAAATAAAATCCTTTTGTTTTATTTTATTTTTGTTTTTTGTATGACCAGTAATTTTGAATTATACCCTGGATATTATAAATGTAAACTTTTGGAATTTGTGAATCATAAATTTTCTCTGATGAGTTTTGTTTCTTTCATTTTAGCTGGAAATTAGCTTTGATGGATTTGAACTTTATGCTTTGTTGCCTGACAGTAGCTCTGACTTAAGTTCATATTTCTTGTCTTTTGTTGAGCTGCTTTGAGTCTGTCCTATGTATATGTAATTCTGGAGTCAGTCAGAAATGGGTACAGACAGAGTTTGAATCCATTTTTTTTTGGGGGGGGGTGTTCCATTTTTAGGTCCTCCCACTCTTTTTAGCAGTCACAGTTTCCCTGGCTTCTATTTGTTACTTCCCTTGTCAGAAGGTTTTCAATTTTTTTGTTTGTTTTTGTTTATTTTTTATTTCATGCATCCTTATGATTAAACTTAACCTCAGACTAAAGGCTGCAAAAACTGAAACCCATTCCCTTTTACAAGTGTGCACTGTTTTACAAGTATGCATTAAAATAGCTTTGTTTTTGTTTTAATTTTTGCAGGTTTTATAATTGTTTTCTGCTGGGAAATCCACACAATTTTCTTAACATTTTACTCTCTTGAATGATGTGATGGTTAATTTTATATGTCTACTTAACTCAGATAAGGGATGCCCATGTAGCTGGTAAAACATGATTTCTGGGTGTGCTGTGAGGGTATTTCTTGAAGAGATTAGCATGTGAATCAGTAGACTCAGCAAAGAAGATCCACCCTCACTAATGCTAGGAGGCATCATCCAATTCTTTGAGGGTCTGAACAGAAAAAAAGGTGGAGGAAAAGTCAATTATCTTTCTTCTTTTGCTGGGACATCCATTTTATCCTGCCCCCAGACACCAGAACTACTGGTTCTTAGGGCTTCAGACCTAAATTGAATTATATCACGGGCTTTCCTCGTTCTCAAACTTATAGATAGCAGATTGTGAAATTTCTAGGCCTCTATACTTGAGTGAGCCAATTTCTATAATTTATTTATATATAAACCAACAGGAGAGCTATCTATCTATCTATCTATCTATCTATCTATCTATCTATCTATCTATCTATCTATCTGTCTAGATATAGATATATACCATTGGGTTCATATATGTGAATCTATATCTATAGCGTCTATTGCACGCTGATAGGTATTTAAGTTCAAACATATTCTCTAAGCACTACATTTATACTCCCCCCC
>NW_017732402.1:149845-150739 GCF_001890085.2 Hipposideros armiger | reverse complement strand
AAGAGATTGTGTTGCTTGTCATCTGTAGCGTAGTTCTCAACCCTGTCACTTCACTACGCTCTTTCTCAATCACCTGCTTTTTTCTCTTCTCACATTCATTTACTTATTTAGTATATTCTTTCCTCCTTCCTCCTCAAATGTAAATTCTATAAAGAAAAGAATTTTGTCGTATTCACATATTTTCACCAGGATTAAATTAACTTTGTGCAGGGCCAAGATTTAGGAACTAGATTTCCTTCTACTTTTGAATTTACCAGTTTTCTTACATCCCCATACCTTTTCAGTTAAATAAACAAAACAAACCTTTTGGCCTTTTTTTCCAGTTTCAAAATTAAACTTTTGATTCTGAAGAGTGACATGTCCTAGATCTTTTAATAGCAATCAAAATGTTTGCATAGATTGGTACATTATAAAGTGGTGAAAATAATTCACTTCACTATTTTATTTTTAATCGTTGTGTGTAAATTGAATATCATGAGACAGTCATACTACAGATGTTCTTTGTGTTGGCTAGCCATTAAATCACTGTATTTTGAATTTTCTTATATAAACATTTAGATTTTGTTTGAAACACATTCAGGTATATAGGGGCACATGGATTCTATTTTCCTATACAGAGCTATTTGGAAAATACTTCTAAAGGACCCATATTCAGAACCCTGATCACTTTCCATTTTGTAATCCTATAAAGTTTGAAATATTTCCAAAACTTACAATTGCTGTATGCAGCACAGAGGGTTTAAAATTAATGTTGCTTCTCAGATTTGTTTTTATAAGCACCTGAATCTGGAAATCTGTCAAGGGGCACTTATGCTTGCTGGTAACAAACATCTTGATTTAATTTAGCATATGTATCATCTAAAATGCACAACCTGTGTGATATGGTATCATCCC
>NW_017732402.1:147394-148125 GCF_001890085.2 Hipposideros armiger | reverse complement strand
GTATGGTATGCCAGCCACAGAGACAAAAGAGCCAAAGAAGAATTGAAGAATAGGGTCACAACAGAATCAACTTCAGATATTATGCAGCCTTGTGATTCTGGCTTTTTCTGTTGTAAGCTTTTGCCACCCTGTTATCTGAAAATGCTGAAATGTGTTATGTTGCTGGACATAGGACTGCTTGTATTATTTTTGTTCTAAAATGGAACTGTCATGGAGAATTTCATAAAAGAAAGCCTAATCTAAAAAAAAACAATCAAAACAATAAATTTTATATAATAATGGACAGTTAGTAGGTTAGATTTAATTATTTAATTCCTGGTTTGTTTGTTTTTTTAATAAGCTCCTTTCCCCCATCTTTTTATTTAGAAAAACTTCAAATTGATGAGAGAGTTGATAAAATAGTATAATTAACAGTCATGTACTTTTCAACTAATATCATCAATTGTTAACATCCTGTAAGATTTATTGTTCTACCATTTTCTCTTTTTCTATTTATATGTGTATTTCATTCAGCTGAATCATTTAAAAATTAATTGTGGACTTTATGACGTTTCACATCTAAACACTTCACATTGTACCTCCTAAGAAGAAGGAAATTTCACAATACATCAATACCATTGTCATACAGTAAAGGGTGACTACTGATTGGGTTAGTTTAATAGTGACAGTTATTTGTAGTTTTCACCTTTAGTTGTAGCTCTGGTCAAATTCCTCAGGTTCTTCAAGTTCAG
>NW_017732402.1:137588-147167 GCF_001890085.2 Hipposideros armiger | reverse complement strand
AAAACATAGATAAGCCATATATCTGGATTGGAAAACTCTATATTAATAATATGTCTATTCTCTCCTTAATAAATAGATCCAACTATATAGTCCTTATCAAAATCCAGTAGGTTTCTTTGAGGAAAAAGACAAGATGATTCTAAACTTTATGTGAAAGTGAAAATAATCTAGGATAGCCACAATCATGAAAAAGAAGTATGAATTCATTTCACATATATTTTTTATACAAACTGGAATTATAAGTTATAGTATGGGTATTTAAGACTTGCTATAAAGCTACAATTATCAAGAGAGTGTGATATTGGTTTATAGGTAAGCAAATACATAAATGTAACAGAATAAAGAATTCAGAAATAAACCTATATACATAGGGTCAGCTATGTTTCCATAAAAGATGTTAGGAACATTCAATAGAGAAAAGGCAGTATTTTTCACAAACACTGATGGAACAACTGAATGTTCATGTAGAGAAAAATGACTATTGCAGTCTCTCCCCAAATTAATTTTACGCGAATTATTGATGTACACATAAAAATAAAAATCATAAAACAAAAAGAAACACATGAGAATATGTTCATAACTTTAGGTTAAGTTTAAATTAAGGTTAAAAACACAAAAAGCACACACCATAAAAAAAGTGATACAATGGAATTTATTAAAATTAAAAATGTTCAAATCATCAAAAGATGCCAATAAAAAATGAGCAAACAAAGGACAGATGGGGAAAAATTATCCAGTCATGTGTGTTGTAAAAGAACTTATATCCACGATATATAAAGAACTCCCACAAATTAACAATAAAGAGTTGAGCAATCTCTAAAATGGTCAAAAGTCTTGAATAGATACTTTAAAACAGAAGATATGTGAGCAATCAGCACGTAAGATGTCCAGCATTATTAGTGATCAGTGAAGTGCACATAAAATTCACAATATAGTACCACTTCAAACCCAGTAGAATGGCAAACAAAAATGACCAACAACACCAATACTGGTGCAAATTCAAGTCACTCCCATACATTGCTTTTGGAAATGTAAACTTGTCAAAGTACTTGGAGAACTAACTGCAAGTTTCTTATAAAATTGAATAAACAGCTACCATATAACACAGCAATTCAACTTTTCGTATTTACCCTAAAGGGTTGAAAATACATGTACAGGAAATCTTTTTTCTTAAATTAGTTTCAGGCATAAAGAACAATATAGCGATCAGGCAATTACATAACTTACGAAGTGACAACCCCAACAAATCTAACCCCACTTGACACTGTACGTAGTTATTAGAACATTATTGTCTACATTCCCCATGCTGCACTACACATTTCCATGACTATTTTTTTTAATTATAGTTGACATTCAATATTTTATATTATTGTTTCAGGTTTATAGCATAGTGGTTAGGCATTTATATAATTTATCAAGTGATTCCCCCGATAAGTCTAATACCCATCTGACACTATACATGGTTTTTACAATACTGTTGATGATGTTCCCCCTACTGTACTTTATATCCCTGTGACCCTCTTTAACTATCAATTGGTATCCCTTAATCATTTCACATTTCTCACCCAGCCCCCCAACCCTCCACGCAAAATCTTGTACAAGAAAGTTTATAGTAGCTTAATTGATAGTAGCCAAGAATTGGAAACAGCTCAAATATTCATCAACAAAACAAATGATAAACAAATGTGGTATAACCATACCATCTAATATACTCTGAAAATTTAAAATAATAAGCTGCTGAACACTCAACAACAGATAAGGATCTCAAAATATTGTGCAAGCAAATGAAGCCAGACATAGAAGAGTACAGAGTGATTTCATTTATCTAAATCCAGGTACAGGAGAAAACTAATCTATGATCATGGTAATTGTGATAATAACATGAAAGGACCTTCAAGGGGCTTGGTAATGTTCAATATTTTGATTGGGGAGCTGGTTTTACAGATGCAGGTATTTATCAAAAGTCGTTGAATTGAACAATTAAGATCTGTGCACTTCATTGCAGGTTAATTATATCACAATTAANAACCAACGAGCCATTCAGCTGGCCCCATTTTTTCCTTTTTTTCATAGTCATCTTTTAAATCAGGTGGTTTATGCTCAGGGTTTTACTATTTTATTTTTTGTATTTTTGTCTTTCTTAAAGTTCTATATTAGTTTGCTATAAATTTGAAATTAAAACATAACAGATCATTTTATGTATGACTTGACCCAAATGATGATAGTGTCGGTTTTAAGAGTTAAGCCACTTTGGGCTTTATGAAACTCTTTGATTCATATCACATGTGCAGCATTCTATTTGTCTTTTAGGGATGGCTGTTCTTGTAATCTATTATCTTGTTACATTGTATGTGATATTCTCCCACAGATGAGATTTTTTTTCAGTTTTCTTACTGAGCAGGGTTTCATGGGTCATTAACAATGGACAAAAATGTAATAATATTTTGGAGTACAGACATTCAGGTATTTTTTTTAAACTGGTAATAAAATATTTCTGGTAAATGTGCTCTTATGCTAATTGTTTTACCATAAATTGTCTTTATTAGCATTTTATACTATAAGAATATTTGCAATGTAGAAGGCATATGTAGATACTGTATTCATGCAATTAGATATTTATTTAATTAACATGTGGACATATTAGATGATGAATGTCGAGGTGATATGTTCACATAAATGTCGATATGCCATTGGCTTCCTTAATGTCAATTTCTGTATTTACATCATTTTGCTCACCTGGCTCTTGGGACATGGTAGTTTCTTAATATACTTTACCAAGTTTCTACTTGAGAAACTTCAGATAAAATTCCTTCAATCCCCGGGTGGAAAATATCCTCAGTTTGGCGCTTTGAATCTCATACCATGTAATTTTGAAGAAAAGGGAAAGACGGAGGTATTGCAGTTCATTTTCTATGCATTACATCCCTGTAGACTTTTTTTCACAATCTCCTTATACCTTCAAGGCATTTTCTCTGCTGGTCCATCACATTTGGTCTTTTCTGAGGTCTCTCTTATTTCTACTTATTTATTGAGTAACTCTCTTCTCCCTGTGCTGTATTTCCAGATAGCAGTCATGTACTATTTAGGAAATGTCTAACCCCATCATTCTAATTATAAGTGATGCTGCACTCTTAATTCTTACCATAGCTTTTAAACACCACAAAAGTATACTTATTCTGAATTGAACCTGAGAATCCTACTTTGTGAGAGGTTAACTGAGTTTTATTTGCAGGACAACAATTTAGAATACACATTTCTTAGGAAATCAGTCATGTACATGGTATTAGAGAAATGGATAAAAAGAATTATAATACATTTGCTTCTGCTAATAGAAATGATTCAATTCTTGCTGGAAATTTCCCCTACTTGGAGCTCTGGTATTCCATTTATATAAATGCCTGTTCCACCTCAAATTACTGGTGGAATACATCCACCTTATAATATCCAGTAAAATGTAAGGAATGATGCTGTATTACTAGTTTTTAAAATCTGGAGTATCTAAAACAGATGCCTGAGGTACACCAATACATTCATTGTGAATACCAGGCTGTCACCACACCTCTGGCACATCTCCTGGAGGCCCTGTTTCATCTGTCATTGCTAATACATTTCATTTTTTAAAGAAATAAAGCAGAGCAGACCATGCTTCTGAATACATTTTCCTGTTTAAAGCCCTCAAATGTGCTCCCATTATTATTTTAAGTAATTAACTCACAGTATTGGGCAGTTTCTGGCTCAAAGAGCAGTTTTTATGTCTTTTTTTTTTCAAATGTCATAGTATCTCTGGTATGTAGATGATAAAAGAAGTCCACATTCTAGATAAACCTTTAAACAACTCCTTGAAATGAACTTTCTCCTGATGAAGAGAGCTGTCATTTCCCTCTCATCTCTTGGATAGCAAGATGGGGGAGATCTCCTTCCAAATTAACTCTAGAAGCTACATTTGTGCCTCACATGGTCTGTGTTTACTGACTTAGGAGCATGTGCTCCACAAGTGTCTGCCTCCCTAAAGCACTGACAAATGTTCAATTCCAAGTGAGTTTTATAAATTCGCAATATGCTATTTTGCTTAATAAGATTTTCACCATGAAGGCAGCCAGCCACCCAAATATTCAAAGCGGGTAATATAAAGTTGCAACCTTTGCAATGGCACTTTTGTTAATATCAGATCGTTTAATGTCAACCTTGACTTTTGAAAAATAAAAGTATACCAGTTCATTGAAGTAGTGTTAACATTTTGTGAATTACAATTATAAAAGTTTTCATAAAGATGCTTTTCACAAAGGGTTTATTAGTTCATTAACCATCATTGCTATGGCTGTTGATTTCAAAAGTAACGGTACTTACATCTCAACTTATGTTATGAGGACAATGTAGCCCTAACACTGGAACTCAACAAAGATTTCAAGAAAAGAAAATAATAGACCAATATGCCTCATATATGTGAATATAAAAATCCTTAAGAAAATATTATAAATTGGATCAAGCAATATATAAATTCAATAATATATCATAAACAAGTGGGGTGATCCCCCCAAATTCAATGAAAATAAATATAATAACCCTCATTAACAAAATTAAAAGAAAGATCAATTATAATCTCAATAGTTAAAGAAACAGCATCTCTTTATAATACACATTTACTTCAGCAAACTTAAAATAGAAACTTTCTCATTCTGATAAAAGAAATGCGAAAAAATCTTCAAGTAATATCTTAATGAATTGTGAAATATTAAATAACATTCCCACAGGCTATAAAACAATGCAAGGGTATTTTTTTAATTTTTGCAGTTACACAGGAATTAGAAATAAAGTGTTAAGTCAAATTATCATTTATCACAGATGTCATGATTTATACTGGGGGTGCCAAGAAATGTATACACGTTTTAAGAGATGTTATCTATGTACTGCTTTTCAAAGTTAAATTGAATTATGGTAACAATGTGTAGTATGATGGTTGCTCAAAAGATGGCATTAATCAAATGAATGCTTGCGTCACCATGCAACAGGCAGGACAGTCAAAGAAAATGATGGAGGCACAGGGACAGTTGTTTTTCGTGGAGCGCAAGGCCATTTTGAAGTGGTATTTGAAATTCAAAAACATTGTGGAAGTACAACAACAATGGAGGCATGATGAGTATGCAACAGAACCTCCAAAATGCCTAACGATGGCACACATTCATGATAAGTTTGAAATGCATGGTACTATGTGAAGAGATTGAAATGGTGCGTGCAGCGATACAAGTGGACACTTTGGTCAGTGCTGCTCAAGCAGTAGTTCACTGTAATTAAAAGTNGACCCTTTAACATTTTTTGTAAATCTGATTTAGTCATGATGAACTCCTTTAATTTTTGCTTATCGTGGAAATGCTCTCTCTCTCCTTCAATTCTCAATAAACTTGGTTGTAGTTTCCTTTCTTTCAGCACTTTAAATATGTCCTGCCACTCCCTTCTGGCCTGTAATCTTTCTGCTGAGAAATCAGCTGATAGCCTTGTAGGGTTTCCTTTATATGTGGCCAGTTGTTTTCCTCTTGCTGCTTTGAAGGCTGTCTCCAACTTTTGCCATTTTAGTTACAGTATATCTTAGTGTAGATATCGTTGGCTTCATTTTGTTTGGAACTTTCTGTGTTTCTTAAACTTGGATGTCTGTTTTCTTCCCTGGGTTAAGAAAGGTTTCAGCCATTATTTATTCAAAATAAGTTTCTGCATCTTTCTCTCTTTCTTCTCCTGGGATTCCTATAATGCAAATGTTGGTGTGCTTGATGTTGTCCCAGAAGTCCCTTAAACTTATGTTTTCTTTTTGTTCTTTTTCTTTTTTGCTGTTTTGATTGGATGATTTCCACTATTTTTGTCTTCCAGGCCACTAACCGTTTTTCTATATTATCTGTTCTGCTGTTGATTCCCTCTAGTGTATTTTCTACTTCAGTTATTGTATTCTTCAGCTCTGTTTGGTTCTTTATTATATTTTCTAACTCAATGTTGAAGTTCTCACTGAGTTCCTCTATTCTTCTTTGAAGTTTGGTGAGCATCCTTATGATTGTTACTTTGAATTCTTTATCAGGGAAATTACTAATCTCCATTTTCTGAGGGTTTGTTCCGGGCTTTTTTCTTGTGCCTTCATTTGGAACATATTCTTATGTCCTCCTTTTGTTTGGCTTTCTGTGTTTGTTCTTATGAATTGGGCGAAATAGTTATCTCTCCCAACTTTGAAAAAGTGACCTTATGTGTAGGCTGCATGGCAGATTGTTTTGACGGGCCTTTTGGAGTTAGAGGAGGAGCATGTGGCACCTGAGGCACCAGTTGGCTGTGGCTGAAGTGAGCTTAGGGCAGATCATCCCTGGGTATGTGCTATGTGGTGACCTGTTTGTTTGGCTGGAGTGGCTCAATGCACTCATGCAATCATGACCTCTTGGTCCAGACAAAGTGACCTCTGGGTGGGGTAGCCCAGTGCGCACTCATGGTAGCATCCTGTCAGTCCGATTGTCCTTGGTCAGAGTTTGCTCTGGGCTAGGCATCCTGATGTGCCCATGTTGCAGAGCCCTGTTGGTCCTGCTGGAGCAAGCTCCAGTTAGGGCAGTTTGGTGCACGTGTGTGCTGCAGGGCCCTAACTGTGCAGCGTGGCCAGGAATGTGCTGCAGCAATCTTGCAGGTTAACCAAAGTGCTTGGATAGAGCTTAGGTGGAAGGGAAATGTAGACAATGGAGCTCACAATTACCTCCAGTCACTGGAGAGTTGCACAGATCCTGGAGAGCTCTCACAGGTCCCCAATCTCCCCTATTCTCTCTCTCTCTCTCTCTCTCTCTCTCTCTCTCTCTCTCTCTCTCCCTCTCTCCCTCTCTCCCTCTCTCCCTCTCTCCCTCCTTCCTTGCTCCCTCCCTCTCATTTGTTTTCTCTGAGGAGGAATTGCTCTATATGTTGGTGTATATTCATATGTTCATGAAAGGGGGGCAAGTTCAGCAACCTCCTACACAACTATCTTGGACCCAAGTCCTCAGAAAAATGTTTTAAAATTCAAAAATATTATTTGGGTGCAAATANCCCTCTCAATCTCTCCTCTCTCTCTCACTGTCTTTCTCTCTACCATGAAAGTGTACTCATCAAAACTGAAAATACCCACTTTTCCTTTGCTTTCTTTTAGGTAAGAATAGTCCTGTTCTCCAGTCCAGAATATGCCAATATGCCTTTTTTCATTTTTATATACTATTTGAGCTACATTATTCATATTGGTGGAGAATTTGCTATTTATAAGTCACTATGCTTGAGCTGATGGCTGATGAAAGTGGTGGGACATATCTGAAAATAAGATGCAATTTATATTTACAGGAGTTATTTCACATTCATGCACTTTCAGATGTTTACATCTCTGAGGAGGGCATTCAAAATGTAAAGTTCAGATTTTATTTTAGACTCATGAGTCTGGCTGGTTTCTCTCTTTTAAGCATCTTGGCTTGCTGTACTATTATAATATCTAGACAACATGCATATATTGAGTATCAAGTTTAATAAATGACCCAATGCACTTTTTTTAATACTGTCATAAATATGTCAGTAATATTTAATAAAAATAAATTAATATTAATAATAACACATTAGTGTCTATTCAAGAATAACCTATGTTTTAATAATAAAACAAATTAGTCATGATCAATAAAATTAACAGAGTTCATAGGAATATACTTAGGTACAATGGATAGTAAAGAGTTGTTGAAAATATGTTTTAAGTTACAAATAGACTTAGCATTTAACACTTAAGATATGCACTTGGTGTAGGCAGAGTCGTAGAGAGAAATTGGTTTGAGCAAGATGGAGGCTTCATTGAGAGGTTACGCCCAGGGGCTCATGGTTGGGCATGGTAGGTACCAAATTCCCTGTTCATCAGCTCCCAGGTTGGAAGGAATATGTCTCCAAACTCCTTCTCCTTAGAGAAGCAGGAATCAAAGTGTCAGCAAATTAGGAGAGAGAAAGAACGCTCCTTCTGCCACTGACTGCCAGTCACTGTTTAGGGATTTGTCACATTTGTCTTGTAAGCAGATCATCTTACTGATTGTTGTTTTCTCTTCCATCATTTAACTGAACCCTGATATTCCTTTTAATTGAGTAAATGTTTATTCTATAGTTATAGACAAAGGCTTAAACTGTTAGTGTTTGGGGGGGTAAATATTTTAAAAGTCGTGCATATTGAGGGAAATCATCAATCTTGCATATCTGATTGTGGAGAACGTGAATAAAGCCCAGGAGCATCAACTGTCAAATCTGAGGAAGAGATAGAGGCTTAGGATTGGCAGGTCCTCCTCCTCCACTTCCTCCTCTACTTCCTCCTCTTCCTTTTCTTCCTGTGCTCAATATTATTTCTATTACAACAAAAGGGAAAACATAGAAGATTTACTTGAAGCTGTACTGGTCATGATGACATATGCAGATAACATCTTGTCAAGCCTCACAAATAAAATTTTAAAGGAATGTAGTATCCAGATGGTATTTCAATTCATATACCACAGTAACATTGTTAACATTTTTCTTTTTTTTCAATACTAGTTTCTAGGAAAAAGAGATATTCAGAGAAAGGTATCTCTTTTGCCCTTAAACAACTGCAAATCTATAGGATTTAGATTTATGCTATGTTAGAGGTGCCTNAGCTTTGGAACAGCTTTGTAATGTCCACAGGCTTTAAGGATTCAACATGTTCAAAATCAAACCAACTGTCTTCATCCCCACACCTGCTAACTACCCTACCTCTTGCCATTGAATGAAATAAACAGACACTGTTTATTCATGACAGAAAATAAAGAATCTTCTCAATTTTTCTTATACTTTCATTGTTTGAAAACCATACACTAAACTATTCTATTCTGTTTCCTGAATTTCTCATAAGTTATATTCTTCATTGCTACTGGGCACTGCATTAGTTTAAATCCTAAAAATGTATTTTGCTTGGCCAATACACTGATAGTGTTTTTTCCTGTTATCCATCTTCTGATAGGTTTTCAGGGAGACCTTCCTGTGATGGAAGTCTTACACTGTCGTTTCCTGCTTAACTCAGATTACTGACACTCTTCTGTTTAGGTAATTTCTATGCATTCCCTCAGGGAATGCATCATTTTCTCAAGGGAATTTTCATTCACATTTCTCTTTTAACTCTAGCCTAAGGTAGGTACCTTCCTCTTATCCTGAAAATCCCTTACATATCTTATCAAGGCACTTATCATTCCAAATAATTTTTTATTCATCTGTCTTTTCTTTTTTACTTTGGCTTTGCTGATGACAAGGACCTTTCCCCCATCTCTTTATACTTAGCAACTAACCCTGACCTTGTACAGTGTATGATGAAGAAATATTTTTGAATAAATATCACCATTTTAAGTATTTTACAGAGTATTTAACACAATAATATTGAAGAAAACTAAATCATTTTAGTTTTGCTCACTTAATCCACTCATCATGTGAACAAACATTTATTCAGTGGTTCTCTTATGACGCAAAGGGTGCTTAGTGTTATGCATTTGTGATGAATTAGGCAAGGTCCCTACTTTAAAAAGTTTCATTACAAAAGAGAGAGAGGGAGACATGTAAATAAAAAGG
>NW_017732402.1:128936-133330 GCF_001890085.2 Hipposideros armiger | reverse complement strand
TAATTAAATGTTTTAGTCTTGTTTTTAATATATTACAGTTTATCAAAGGAAATATGGTTGGTGGAAGTCTAGGTGATAAAAAAACACAAATGTAAATGTTGAGTTAAATTAACATATGGTATTCTTAGGTTGCAATATTATGGAATGTTTACCTGGCTAAATGCAGCTTTGTTAATAACAAAATTATCATAAGTCCTGTGTTTAAATCATGATAAAAATTCACTTATATCTAGCTTTTTAGAAGATTCTTAAAATGCATCTATGTAAGTCAATTTGGTACTTTTATGAATCATGATGAGTTATGGACAGGTTCTTAGTGAGTAGATGATTCTGGTGGGTATAATGATAGAGAAGCCATTTTTCTGCTTTGAGTGACATTTGCTGAGCATTGGTCCGTCTCGCCCAGGCAATATTATGTGTTCTATAAAGGCAAACGCCCCATCTGCCCTTGTTCTTTAACTTCTATACCTCACAGTGTTTGGCATTATTTCCAGGTCTCCCTGTTGTTCGTATAATAACAATTTGAGGTGTGTGTGTGTTTTCTTTTTCTTTTTCTCTTTTTTTATTCAAGTAAAAGAGGATGGTTCCTCTTTGGTTTCCTTTTAATTTGTTTAAAAAAGCAAAATTATTTTTTTTCTCAAGCATGCTAATATACTTTCCACACCTTAATTATTATAAAGGTAATAATTTAAAAGTTTTGTTTTTGTATCACCAGTATTTTTAAAATGCTCCATGTAGGTGGTTCATGGAGTCGGAACATGTGACAAAATTTCCTAATGCTCAGGAAAGTTAAATGCAGGTGTTTCAGATAATTTTCTGGAGATTCAAGCTATATTAATGTTGTTTTATGTAATAAATACCACATAGTAAAACACATGTTGTCAATGTTTTAAAAACAGCTGTAGGTATTAAAAAATAATACTTAGCCTAATGCTCAAAGTAGACTAAATAAAGGGATTTGGATTCAATTGTGAAAAGAATTTGTGGTTATAAAAATGCCTAGAGGGTACAGAGTCACATCTTGTATATCTCTTTTATTGTTCTGAAGCACCTGGTTTTGTACTCTATGCACAAAAATATTTTTACTTTGTGACTGACTAAGCCAATGATTGCTAACTCTTACTTATAAGTCTCTACAAATGATAGAACTAATGCATTCTATTCAATCAACACATACATAAAGATTATTTCAAGAACCCTACCATGAATAGGGGATGCTACATTGAACAATATAAGCATTGTGTTAGATTCCATGGGTTTAGAGTCTAGTGGGGAAAATAAAAATAAATAAATAAACCAAATACAAAAAATTCCAAATAATATACAAAAATCATTATCACATTTACTAATTTTGCGTGAATATAAGTTTTTGTCTTACTCAGCAGCAAATAATTAAAAAATATAAGTGAAAGGCAAACTGGAAGCTATTTACAATATATGTTAGGTCAAACAATTGGTATCCAGGATATATGAAATACTCATTGGAATCAATCTTTTTTGAAAAGACAAGAGGCATAAAATAAATAACAGAAAGTATATGAACAGCCTTTTTTTAACACGGTAATTAATTTGGTTAATTTAACTATTCACCTACATAAGCAATTAGGCAAATGAAAATGAAGAAGTCAATGAAGATATATTCTTACATAACCTAGACTGGCAAAAATAGAGATGTTTGATTATATTGTTTGCAAGCACATGAAACAACCCACCAGAACTTACAAAAACTGTTAAGTGGATTGTCAACGAGGACAAGACATTTGAGCAAAAAGTTATTGTTATCTTATAAATTAAAAGATGTGTACTCTCTACAACCCTTTTCCATTTCTAGGCATATATTCTATAGAAATACTTGCATAGGATTGGCTTCTGGAAATAGACTTTGCAAATTCTCAGGAGCTTCATGACCCACCAAATATAAAAATGTGACAAGTACGGGCCTGGAGCAACTTACAGCATTGCTTTTACTAGCAAAACTGTAGAAAACAACTCAACGTCCATTGGCAAGAGAGTACAAATAAATTATGGTTTAGTCATACAGTGTTGTATTTACATAAGTGAAAAAATGAACTAGTGTTACACCACCAACAAAAAAATAAATCTTATAAATAAGATTTTAAATGAAAGAACAAACTCATATATATACTTATATACAAGTCATGATACTATTTTCATAAATCCCTGAAACAAGTAAGATATATGTTGCTTAGGGATACATATATATTCTAAAACTATAGAAAAACAAGAGAATGATTAATAAAAAAAATAATTCAAAGTAGACATTGGAGAAGTAAGAATAGGGAGAAGCACAAAAGTAGAGATTCAATGTTATTGGTAATGTTTTAGGGATTTTATTAGTTAATAGGTTAATAGATGTTTATTTAATTAGTATGTTTCAAAAACCACATTTACAATATTACATGTATAAGATATTATATAATAAAGATTGTTTAAACTTGAATAGAGGAAATTAATTTGGGGGGCCATATTAAATTAGAATTGTCAGGAAAATATGAACATATTTGCATCAGGTAGACAATTAGATATATGAATTGGAGCAAAGAAAAGAGGTCTGGCAAGTAAAGAAAAATCTAGAATTAAACATTTTGAAAGATTCTCTGGAAAGAAGGCAGGTAGAGTTAGGTAGACGAAGAGAGCTAATCAAGTCTGAGAAAGACTGATGATTGTGGTAGAAAGTACATGAGCAAGCAAAAAGGCGGGGATGGTTTAAGAAGAAGGAANAAATATTTTGAGTCAGATTTAATAATCTTTTCTGATAAAAAAAAGTATCTACTTGCCATTGTTATGGGTTAAATTCTTCAAGAAAATTTTGGTTTCTTTTCATCAACTTTCGTGAGAAGTGTATTGATTGTCTGATCTTATTCTCTTTATTCTTTATTAATTATCCTCAAAGCCTAAATTACTTTTTGAAATAAAGCTGTTGAATCATTTCACTTTACTGTCTTTAAGTAAACTGTGCTATTTCACTCTGGTGGTAGTCTTGCTTTTCTTGTGAGAAACGACAAACTTCGTTATACTCATGTTCTCACCTTCAGATTTTCAAAAAAAGTAAGTTAAGATGTTAGTCCACCAGTCAAATTCTTATGATTTCTGGACCATTATGTTGTCATCTGAATAACTGAGTGCTACCTTTAATGAGGCGCATGTGCCTGGTTGCATTAGCTGTCTCACAGATGTCTGAGCGATTAAAGCTCCCCTGAGTACAATAGCTTTTGCATTTCCTTGAATCCATTTGCCTTCTGACCCAGGAGTTCCATGGAAGATTCCCACTGGAGGCTTTATTTTTCCTTTTCAGCTCTTAACTAGATAATCAAAGTAGTTTGTAAATAACTGATTATCAAAGGTCATCTGCCTGGAGTTTGTACAAAATTATCTGTCCCCTCCTGAATTCCTTCAAAAATATATTAGTATCAATAAAAGAAATGAAAATAGTCTAAGATTTCAAATACCCTATAGGGATCTGGGTGTTTGTTGGCCCACCTGGGTCTGGGTCCCAGAATTGTGACAAATACAACGTTGTACTGTTGCATAAGACAGTCAAAATAATCTTTAAAGTTCCCAAAGTATAGTCACACTATGACGTGAAGGTGTTGTTGAGAGCTCTCCACTCTGCTCCTCACAAAGAGCTGGCTTTTGGAACCTGGTTTATCTGCTGCTGAAAGAGGAAGGGTTGGTTGACAAAACTGAAACCTGTGGCTCCAGGCAGTCTAGGCACTCTAATTTGGATTCTTAGATCACTAAGCCAAGCCCTGTAGCTCTCAGAAACTGTTATTTATACATAGATAACGATTATACCAATCAAGTTGACATTGTAGTAATAAGAATTTCACCAAGTTTCATTTATACCTTCAAATGTGTTATTGTTTAACCTCATCAAGTGAGTCAAGTTGAGTCAAAGCCAACCTGTCATTTTTACCTTCTAATATCAATTATGAGTAATTTTATTTTAACTTTCTTTCCTGCATTTATAGACTATTCTCAAAGGGCATCAGAGCTGGCCTTGATGAAATATTATAATGCTGCCTTATCTATGAAAATACAGTGAAAAACAAGACACAGGCTTCTCCTAATTGCAAGAAAAATAATATGGTATGTTGATATTAATGTTTGTAAAGAAAGACTGGTGGAACTAGAACATACATTTTGTGCCATTTTTATATTTTCTCTTGAGGAGAAATCATTTCAAAATATAATTTTCTCCTATCTTCCTATTCATATCCAATTTACTCTACATATATTATTCTGTATATTTGGACTTTATTAATCATGGAACAGTAAATTTCTGGGCATCTGAAGTTAATAAACAGGAAAAATAGCTAACATTTTAAACTGTTAAAAATAATATAGACATTCCTAAAATTAACATTTTTCAT
>NW_017732402.1:124928-126961 GCF_001890085.2 Hipposideros armiger | reverse complement strand
CTTACAAAGTGCCATAATTTGCCATGTATAATGGGCACCCACATTTTGGGCCCAAACTTTCAGGGACAAAAATCTTTCATTTTAATTTTTAAATTCAAGTTTTTATTGTTTACATTTAGGTACTTGTTTTTTTTATATCATTAAGAATTTTAGCATTTATTTTTAAATATATTTTGGTACAAGGAACTTTATGTAACACATAATTACAAAACACAAGAAAAGATATCAGGTACAAGAAATTTTATGTACTGATAACAAATGTACGATATTTAAACATCATAGAAGACCAAGAACTCTTTGTCATTGCAAGTTTATCGTAAGTTCAACAAAACCGATGATCGTATTCCAGGGTATTATTTTGCATATGGATATTGTTATTGATTTCTAGAGTTACACTTTTAACTCATAACCATAAATAAAAGAATTAAAAACATTTATGGAGATACAGAATTAGTACTACCCATGTGTAATGTGCATCCTTATTTTTCCCTCACAAATGTGGGCAAAAGAGATTACATTATACACGGCAAAATACAGTAGTTGGCATCCTTCTAAGCATCTGCCATTGATTCTCTTCATCTTCATAACAATCTTATGCAGCAAACATTATTATCCTCATTTTACAGAAAATAAAATTGAGGTACAAAGAAGCTACTTATCTAAGGTCAAACATCTGGTAAGTGGTATTGAGCCACTTTAGATTGACTTTTATTATTTTATTATTTTATATTGCCATTTACAAATGGATATCCTACAATTTATAGTCTCCTTTTCTCAATATTGCTCACTTATATGGATGTTGTTATTAGCCAGCCCATGGTTCTACTATTACCTACATGTTAGTGGGATAGTGAGTGAATGAATGAATGAATGTACGAACAAACGATGGGTGAATAAGTCTGTCCCTAATAATATTTCCTAATGCTACAGATGTACTATATAAACATTCAGCTGCCTAGGTTATATCCACATAAAGCATTCTCACAGATGCTTTAAACTGAACTGATTTAGTTCCAAATTTATTATCCTCCCTACCACCACTAATACCTTTAAACTACTCACTGTAATTTTAGTCTCTATGTAACTGTGCAGTATGTACTTTTTCTGTCTCAGAAGCAAATCTACTCTTTCTTTTTTAAACCAGATCTGTAAAGAATAACCAAATTGCATTTCTGTTTTATAATGGGCTTCCTTTTCATACCCCTGGGTAGCAATACTGAGAGATTGGCAAACAGGGGGAAAGGAGAATATGATTTCTTTCTGCTTGCTATTCTTGTTAGCACCATCCCAGTAGCAGTTGGTTCCAGCATCCAGCTTGTCGTTGCATGCACAGATCCAGCTTTATCAAACCCCTGCAGCAGCCAGCAGTACTCACTACTCAGGCATATGAGCCCTAAATCCATAGGACCCTTCCTCTGAACTTCTAAGTTCTAAAAGCAGCAACTTGTTCCCTTTGTTCCCTCACCTTTAGAGTAATAGCTGCTTTCTGAAATCATATGCTGTCTTTTCTTTAATTCCCCCAGCCCCTAGCACCAGTGTAACCAAAAACCTATATTAGTTTCCCTCTGTTAAAATATCTAATGTCCTTTCTGTTTCCTGACCAATGCTTCACTGAGATATTCATGGGTTAGAATTTCCTTTGACTACTCCAATTTCTTTCTTTGACTATTCCAGGCATTTTCTTTACCCACTTCAAATCTTTTCTCTTCCACATTCAATCAATTTTCAAAATTTGCCAATTATACTCTATAATATATTTTTATGTCAATCAAAATGTAATGGTAAATATCAAGGAGCTTTGATCTAGAAGGCCAGCTTTCAAGCACTAGACCTACTGTGTGTTAGAAGTAAGACCTAGGAGAGACTAGTTGGTTGGCTAACTTATCACCAGTAAACATAAAAGTGCTAGTTTAGGAAAGAATACTGGAGACTAGAAACTGACAGAACTTGCTGTTGAATGAATTATGATCTTTGCACTTCTCCATTTCAGAATGATTCTTTGTCCTTCTCTATTTTGCAGAGTCAAAGAGAAA
>NW_017732402.1:122944-124028 GCF_001890085.2 Hipposideros armiger | reverse complement strand
TAAACCAGACAGTACATAACTGCTGTAAAGAGGAAAAGAGCTATGACTCTACTATCCATCTTCCATCTTTTAACATCCTTGAAAAGTGTTGTGTAGAAACCTGGGGAATTTTGAGACCCTTTCGAGGGGTCCACTAAGTCAAAAGTCTTTTTATAGTAATAGTAAGATGTTATACTTTTTCTACTATATTGACATTTGGAAAAGCTTGAGAGGGGTAAAACAGTTGGAATGTTTGAGTGATCTAATCAGTGGATTTATTACTGTTATTTTGAAATTAATAATTATAAGTCAATTAATTAATACATATCATAACATTTATTCAGTTTCTAATAAGTCGATATTGATAGATATATGGATAAACAAAAGCTTTGGAGGAACTGTAAAATAATAAAACATATATATTTTTTTTATATTTATATATTTTATACACCACACACACACACACACACATGCACGCGCGCGCGCGCGCGCACGCGTGCACGCGCACGGTCTGACAATTAAGTTCGCAAACTTGTTGCAATGATGCTGCTAACGTTTTTTGATATCAGAGGGATTAATGTGAATTTGTATCAACTGCTCCCACTTCTCATCCTTCAGGAAGGAGAAAGGGGCTGAAGATTGAGCGAATAATCCATCATACCCATGTGATGAAGCCTTCATAAAAAATTCTAACAGGAAGGGGTCTGACTAGCTTCCAAGTTGGTGAATACACTCAGAGAAGGTGGTGTGCCACAACTCCTTAGAAACAGAAGCTCCTGTGCTGATTACCAGACCTGGCCCAGTTTATTTCTTCATCTTTATCTTCTACTATATTCTTTTAAATATAACAACTGGTACCCATAAGTATTTCCCTGAGTTCTGTGAGGTGTTCTAGCAAATGATCAAATCCAAGGAGGATGTCATGGGAACCTCCAGTTTGTAGCCAAGTCAGACAAAAGTGGTAGGTAAACTAGAGACCTACCACTTGCAATTGATGTCTGAAGTGGTGCAGGGGCAGTTTTGTGAGACTGAGTCTTTAACTTGTGGGGTCTGCACTGAATCCAGGTGGTGTCAGAAATAAATTGAATTGTAGGACACCAAGTTG
>NW_017732402.1:114051-119579 GCF_001890085.2 Hipposideros armiger | reverse complement strand
GCACACAGATCTTGCCTGCATTTTTATATTTATATATAAACATTTTGTATTTTGTTCATGCTATGGTAAAAAGTAATTTTTATTTTTATTTTTAATTGTCCATTTAGAAGTGCAATTGATTATCTTATATTTAATTTACATCCTATGATCATGATAAACTCACTTATTTGTTATAGTAACTTTTTTGAAAATTCAGATAATTTCTACACAGATAATATTATTGCCTGCAAATATAGAGCACTTAATTTATATATTTCTAATCTGTATGCATTTTATTCTTTTCTTTGTTTTTCTGTTGAACAGACTACAACATTCTGTACAGTACTGAATTTAATTCTTGAGAGTGGGCATTCCAGTCTTGGTCCTGATTGTAAGAGAAAATGTTTAGCACTTTACAATGAAGTATGATGTTAGCTCTAGGATTTTTGTAAATTCTTTTTATCAAAATGAGTACATTTACTTAACTCATATATTGCTTAGAATTTTTAATCATAAATTGGAATAGAAATATTTCAAATGTGCTTTTCTGCATCTGTTGCAAATGTCATATATGTTGACATGATAAATTGAGTTGATTGATTTTCAAATGTTGCACCAGCCTTGCATTCTTGACATAAACCTTATTTGATAATCAGTTTTTTAATAAATTTCTGCATTATGTTAATATTTTAGAATGATAATTATGTATATGTTCATGATGGATACGGGTTTATAATTTTATTTTCTTATAATTTAACTGGATTTGTTATGCAGACCTCATAAACTGACTTGAGATATATATCTTCCCCCTTTTTTTCACTTCTTTATTATTTCCCCCTAAAATTTGATGAAATTTGCCAGCGAATCTATCAAATGCTATAATAAATATAGCACTATTCAAGTTTTCTATCATTCTTCTGTAGACGTTAGTTATTTGTGCCTTTCACAGAATTTGTTCATTTCATTTAAGTTAACCAATTTTGAAGGTGTTCATCATATTCTATTATTAACCATTTAAAGTCTATCGGATATATAATGATTCCATCTTTCATCTCTGATATTGGTAATATGAATCTTGTATCTTTTTCAGCCTAGCTAGAGATTTATCAGTTTGTTGACATTTCCAAAGCACCAGACTTTAGTTTTATAAATTTTAAAAAGTATATTTGCCTTTGTGTTTCTTTCTGTTATTTTAGTTTGGTAGTATTCTATGATTTTTTTCCCTCTGTTTCCTCTTTTTTCATGTTATGTGTCTCAGTTCTAGATTTTATTTCTTTGAATGGTTACCATTAGGTTTATGTAAAAGAAAGTTTCATATACACAGTATTCCTTTTTCTTCTGCATGTATCTTATCTCCATTGTGCTTTGCAAATTCAGACTTATACCCCCTTTCCTTTTATATTTTTCCTATGTTCATTGAATCATAATTCATGGTGGCCAAGACATGGAGACAACTGAAGTGTCCTTCAATAGATGATTGGATAAAGAAGATGTGGTACATACAGAGGGTGCCAGAAGAAAATGTATACACATTTTAAGAAAGGGAAAAACTGTGTTAAAATTATAATACAATGAATGATGGTAGCATTCATTTGATTAACACCATCTTTTGAGCGAATGTCATATTATACATTGCTATTGTAATTCAATTCAACTTCGAAATACCTTTCGAAATACATAGATGACATATCTTAAAATGTGTATTTTTTTGGCACCCCTAGTATATATAATGAAATATTACTCAGCCATATGAAAAGATAAAAAACTGCTATTTGCAACAGCATGGATGAATCTTGAGATTATTGTGCTAAGTAAAATAAGTCAGACAGAAAAAGTCAAAACTGTATAGTTTCACTCATGTGTGGGATATAAAACTGAAAGCAACAAACAGGATAAACAAACAAGCAAAACTCATAGACACAGGCAACAGTTTAGTGGTTACCAGAGAGTAAGGGGGAGGGGAAGAAGTAGAAGATGACTGAATATATGATGACAGAAGGAGAGTTGACTTTGTGGGGTGAATACACAGTGCAATATATAGATAATGTATTTTAGAGTTGTACGCTTGAAACCTATATTATTTTATTAACCAATGTGACCCCAATAAATTTAATAAAACAAAAAAAAGTCATCACTAAAAAAAAAATCTTGTTTCACTTTTATTAATGTAGTCTCCTATTTTCAGTTTTCCTCTCTTCTGCTTGCTTATTATTTTTTAAAATTTCTTACACTAGAAGCTTAGAACATTTATTTAATGCCTTTCTTCTTTTCTAACATATGTATGTGTTTAAGGCTCTAAATTTCTCTATAAACCAGTGGTTCTCAACCTTCCTAATGCCGCGACCCCTTAATACAGTTCCTCATGTTGTGGTGACCCCCAACCATACAATTATTTTTGCTGCTACTCTATAACTGTAATTTTGCTACTGTTATGAATCATAATGTAAATATCTTTTTGTTTTCCGATGGTCTTAGGCGACCCGTGTGAAAGGGTCATTCGAGCCCCAAGGGGGTCATGACCCACAGGTTGAGAACCATTGCATAAATAGTCTGAATCACACAAATTTTGAGATGTTGTGTTTTTAGCAATCAATTCAAATGTGTTCTGGTTTTCTTTGTGATATCATTTTTGTTTCATGGATTAATTAAAATGTTGTTATTTAATTTTTAATTATTTTAGGATTTTCCTAATATACTTATTTTATGTATTTCTAGTTTAATTCTGCTGTGTGCTGAGAATGTGCTTTACATGATTTTACTTCTTATGTTGTTCGGGTTTGTTTTATCGTCCAAAATATAATCTACTTTGGTTAATGTACCATGTGCAGCCTTCAGTGCACATTTTTAGGTGTGGTTGTTATTGGATGGTATTTCATAAAAGTCAGGTTTATTGGTAGTGTTGTTCGGGTCTTCCCTATCAGGAATCAGCAAACATTTTTTTAAGGACCAGATGGTAAAACCTTATAGTCTTCTAGATCATATTGTATTAGTCACAACTGTTCAACTCTGAAATGTTTGTGAAAACAACCATAAGCAATATGTAAATTAATAAAAATAGCTGTGATTTAATAATATTTTTACAAAATCAAGCAGTTCGCCTGTGGGTCATAGTTTCTCAACTCCTGTTCTGTATCCTTCTGGTGTTTGGTCTATTTGATGTAGCAATTACCACATGGCCCTTTGACACATCCATCTATAATCATGAATTTATATATTTCTTATTTCAGTTTCATCAGTGTTTGCCTCACTTGTAGAGCTCTGTTGTTAGGAGCATACATGTTTTAAGATTGTTATGTCTTCTTCATGAATAGACTTTATTATTATATCTTTCTTTATCTCAGAAAACATTCTTAAGTCTACTTTGTGGTAATATAGCCAGTTCACCTTTCTTTTGATCAATGTCTGCACATCATATATATTTCCCAATCTTTTTTGTTTAAACTTATCTGTGTCTGTATATTTTTTAAAAATGGATTCTTTGTAGACACTGTAGTTGTTACTTTAAAAAAAAATCCAATCTGAAAATGTCACTTAATTGGGAAGTTTAGACAATTTAAATTTAATGTAATTATTGCTACTGGTGGATTAAATCTATGATTTTTAAAGCTGTTTTTTGTATGTTCCAACTTTTTAGTTCTACTGAAAGTCCATAGAGTTTGGCAATTTGCCAAAGGGACTATATTTGATTTTCTGACCCAACCCTTGGCAATTATAAAGGTGGTACCTGTCGGGACTCATGAGGAAGAAGCTGCCCACTCCACACAAGACTTGGAACAGAGGGAGTGCATTACAATCTCTAAAAGGAGTTGCAGTCAAGGACTCAGACACTCCCCAGCCGTGCTCCTATGCTCAGCTGCATTCCTGGTCCAAGTGCCTCTCTTTGGAGGTTTTCTTTCTAGGGAACCGTGACGATACTTTTCTCCACTCTGCTTCAGTCCTCAGTGCTTTTCCACCCTCACCCTGCTTGTCCCTCCACCCAGGCCTCGTCCATAAGACTGCAGGAACCTCTTGGCTTTTGTTCAGAGCTCCCTAACATCCCCGTGTCTGTGCTTATCCATTTGAATCTTTATTGGTGGGGAGGTAAATAAGTGGCGGAGATTCCACACTTTCTCTGGTGTTCGCCTCTTGCTGATACCATCGTAGTAAGGGATTACAGTCTTCTCTATTACTTTTCTTTTTGTCTTGTGGCTTTCATTGGCTATTCCCACATCTGACAGCTCAGCTGTCTCCAGCTCAGCTGAGCTCCTGACAGTGAGTCAATTCAAACTACCCGTGTGCCTGGAGCTCCCAAGTATTATATGTACAGTCTTGCCAAGTCACATTTCACCTCTCCAAATTTAGCAAAATGTTAGCTAAAAATGTTTCTCTTTACTTATGTTTCCTGGGATGGGGGTGGTAAGGGAGCCTTTGATTTCAGGTAATTTGATTATCCTGTGACTGCAGCTAACTAATTGCTTCAAGAAAATATCTTGTTGTAATGGTGGAAGTGATATTCTTTCCAGGATCCTAAATCTTAAGTGGAAGCAGAAATATCTGGCCACCACTTTTTCCCAACTTCTGAGAGCTAACCCATCAGCCTATTACAATTTCCTCCCAGGGACCTTGCCCGATTGTTGAATCCTAT
The DNA here is from genome assembly GCF_001890085.2 of Hipposideros armiger. Classification (NCBI taxonomy): domain Eukaryota; kingdom Metazoa; phylum Chordata; class Mammalia; order Chiroptera; family Hipposideridae; genus Hipposideros; species Hipposideros armiger. Next base: position 114,976 of record NW_017732402.1, on the reverse strand, counting down.
GTCATGAGAGAATGTGCCATATTACTAATGTTCTTTATCTTATCTCTTCTTTCCAGGCCCACATGTTTCCCTCTGTCTGCCCTTAGAATGGCAAAGGTAAAAACTCCTCAGTGGTGCAAAGAAAGCCACCTCGTTTTCACTGTTTATCCTCAATTTATGGTAAATAGATCAGTGCCTGTTGCATTCTCTCTTTAATGCATAAACAGCCCATGGAAACAACCACCAATTCTATAGTCTTTATTGTTAGCAATTTTCTCTATTCTTCTCAAACACCTAAGACTTTGCATTCACTAATACATTATTTCTTTTCTCCTGCATCATATCTTTGTTTGCTACACATGAAAAATCATAGCAATTTCTATGCTCGTGTATGCCAGGGACTATTAATTATTCACCTGCCATCAGTGATGATATCCCCAGCTCAGTAATTGGCTTCCCCCACACTATAAGGGCAATCCATAGTATCACTTGGATTATAGGTCAAGGTAACTCCCATTAAGCTAAGGAAAAGTTTACAGAAAAGGGGAAAGCTGTGAGTTTTTTTTTTAGCAGCCTACATTTTTAGCAGCTAGGGGAGGATGCACTGTCATGCAAAAGGGAAACTGAGGGAGACTCCAACAGTCTCTGCTATTAAGGGAACACTATGTGTTTTGCACAGAACTGGAGCTCAGTATGTTTTGAAAGATTTGTTAGCCTGTTCCCCTTTCTTGTCATTATATTTCAAAAAATTTTTTGGCTTGTTCAGCTTTCCTGTCTTTTTACTCAACTAATACTGATACCATGTCCTTTTGGACATGAAACAAACTTTACTATTCTTAAATTTGATAACAACTGAATTTCATATTAAATACCCTAAAAAGAAAATTAGTTTTTCCTAGTGTATCTGTTTATCTCAGTACCTTAAATATGGTGTTCTTGAAAACAG
>NW_017732402.1:109096-110781 GCF_001890085.2 Hipposideros armiger | reverse complement strand
GAACTAACACAATTTAGTGTTGTTTTATGTATGATAACTCCTAGAATAGTGGCCTGTGCAACTGAGAGGATAGTAGTGTGATCTTCTGATAAAGGGAATACAGTAAAACCTTGGATTGTGAGTACCATGGTTTGCGAGTGTTCCACAAGATGAACAAACATTTCTAATACATTTTAACCTGGTCAACTAGTGATGTCTGACAATCTGAGTAGTTTATTTCTGGAATGAATTATGCTCACTAACCAAGGCATCACTGTATTTGGTAAGGAATAGAGTTGTCTGGAAAATTTCTAAGGGGTGAAAAAGGTTTCTGTTTTAGCCATGGTAAATTTGATATCCCTACTAGACATCCAAGAAGAAATGTTGAGAAGGCATTTATGAAAACAAGACTGGAACACAGTGGAGAGAGCCAGACTGGGATTAAAGATTTGGGAATCATGACTTCTTGACGAATTTTAAAGCTGCTAAAGATAAAATTGGTGGACTAGAGAAGCCTGATTTTTTGTTTGTTTGTTTGTTTTTCATTTTAATTTAGAGACTAAGTAGAAAGGAAAACTAATAAAGAAGACTGAGAAAATGTGACTCATTAGGTGAGAGAAAATATAGATAAGCCTTGTTTTTTTTTGGAAACTAGACATAGTTCTCTTACTTGAGGATATCAAAAGGAATGTCTGGAAGGCTTGTGAAGATACAGATTCCTGGCCCCACCCCCTGAGATCGGGCTCCGTAATTTGTTTATTTTATGAATTTCCAGGTATAATAAAGGGTCTGACTACATTTTTTGATGTTTGACTGCAGAAAACTTTTAAGCCTTATTCCTCTCTCTTCCTCCTCTGCCCACATCTAGATATGCTGATAGGAAAGCCCAGGTTCTTCCTCTTTTGGTGGTGGTGAGAGGTTCAAAACCTGAGAAAACTACTTGCGTGAAAAAACCCTTACCTGGCACCGCCCCCTAACCGCAATAAAAACCCTACGCCTCCTTTCCTTGCTCTTCAGAGTTGATTTTGGACTTGCTTCGGAACCATTCTGCTCTCCCTAGAAAGCCTTATTATGTGAGTAATAAACATTTTCATACCGTCTTAGTATGTGTGTATGTGGCATCATCAGTTTTGGCATATGAGCCACACTTTGAGCCGTGTGTATCTTGCTGCTTCAGTGTGGCCACAGGTGATGCTTATGCTGCTTATCCGCAGACCACTCATGACAGACTCATCTAAACAATAGCATGTTTCAATAAAGAAGGAGAGACTATTCAATCTAAAATGTTGCCAACAAATCAGGTGAGATAAGGACTGAAAGTTGACCATTAAATTTAGCAAGATGATTTGTGATCTTAATAAGAGCTACTTCAATGCAGTAAGTTGGGAATATAATAAAATGGAATGGAGTGGACACAAAAACATCTAAAGAATTCGTTCAACAAGTAACTTTTTAAAAAATGTTAAGGTAATATTACTATTGTGATGGAATGATCTACGATAAAGGGGGAAACTGATCATGTGATAGAGAAAGAAGATGCTTGTTTATCAAGTCCTTGAGAAGCGAGAGGTGCCCTCTATAGCACAACTAGCGGGTTTACCCTTGGACCAGAAAAGGGAGAATTCTTAAATCATGTTAGAGAATTTGTATATATATATGTGTATATATGTATATATATATGTATATATATATATATATATATATAT
>NW_017732402.1:105648-109090 GCF_001890085.2 Hipposideros armiger | reverse complement strand
TTTGATCTATGGTTGACACCCCCCTTGCATATGGAATGTTCTTTTTAATCCTTCTTTTTTTTTTTTTTTTTAAATCTGGCCTCAATCAAGTTTTGGTAGAAAGCAATTCTTCCAGAAGTCTTTCTTTCTTTTTACACAGATCTATAGTGAAATTTTCTTCTTCTCACATGTTTGAAGGTGTGGGAGAGGGAGCAACTTTTTTCCACCCTCAAGGTTCTTTCAGCTGGTCTCATAATCAAAGAACCATGAGACAGATTCACAAGAGAAAATAACCCAATTTAATTATATACATGAGTATGAAAACCCCACATACATGAGAGTTAGAGACCCCACATAATAGGCAGTTCAGAGATAGGGAAATTGAGAAATGTATGACATGGAGCTAAGGATGAGCGAAGGCACCTTAGGACATAAGAAGGTAACTTCAGGGAGAGCACATGTTCAGTAATTATTAATTTGTCCTAACCACACAGATGGGTAAAAGTCACTTCTGGCGATAACTCTTATCATGGACCAGACCCTTAATTTAAATTCTTCTAGATAGTTAAAGAAGGGGCAGAAGTTTCTCTTGAACCCACAGGATCTAGGTTGCTTTTAGCTCAAAATAAACTGCATACCAATGAGGCACATCTTGTGATGACTCATTCTGAACTCTTCCAAGGGTAATTTTGCCAATAACACTCATTTTGATCTCATCGCATGGTGATGCATATGCGCTGATTTTTGCATATATTTACACAACGAGGCTATATTCTTTGAAGCAAGAGGACCGTAATTTATGCCTCTTTTTTTTTCTTATCAGAATTAAACCAAGTGGTCTATCTAGAGAGCACCATGTCATGATTTCAAAGTGAGTAATCAAGTCTATTTAATGTGTCACCAGCACAGTCCCTGCACAGAGAAGCACTGTAAACATTTGCTGACTGAATACATTAAGATGAAATTAATTTAGGATAAGTATATATTCTGCTATATCTGCCTATCTGTATATTTAGGAGTCTTAATACAAATACACAAATTAGATCGCTTGATTTCTGTATTTGAGACTATTTTCTGTCATAGCAGGGTTTTTTGTTTTTCCTCTAAATTTACTTAGTCTGCTTTAAATTACTATGAGAAAAGTAGTTCTTTTATTCCATTTATAACCCTCATTGTGATGAGCATTCTTGAATTTATTTCTCTATTTCTTAAAACCACAGACCTACAGATGAGTTTGAATGAGATCCAGAATCTCTGGGTACACGAAGCACATGGGAGCAGGCTGCAGTTTGTGGGAGCTCTACGACCGCAGGCACATGACAGCTAGGAATTAGTAAACCAATCTGGGTGGAAAGACTTGAGCCACATCTTTATTTGAACTGCAGCTATGGACTCATGTTTATGAAATAACACTTGAGCTGCACTTCTTAAGAAAATATTGGTGAATGTCAACCAACTTCATTTATTTCTTTTTCTTTTGTGTACCTTTTTACAAGCCCGTATGATGTATGCTACAGTCAGAATAATAAGTGAGTTTCTGTGAGGCTGGTCAAGAGTAAAAGAGCCAGCTACGGTTGCCAACATCGCTGAAAAAGGAAGTACCTGAAGTCCAATGAGAGTATTCAGCCATTTCTAAGAAGCTTTGCAGAGTAGTTCCACAAGCCTAGGAAATTTGTGCAATGTTTAAAAAACTTTTTTTTTTTGAGTGCTCATTGAGATTGAACCCTGACTGTCAAAGGGTTACTAACAGACAAATTTTATTATTGAAAAATAATAAAAGAATATCAAGACAAATTTTCCCTGTTAGGCCAGATTATTTCTCTTTTAGACAAATTACAATGGGGGGAGCCTGTCAACTTTATTTGATGACCTTCCATCATTTTTACTTGAGTTTTAGCTATTTCAAAGTGAATTTTCCACTACTTTGACATTGAATTTTTCCCATAATTTTTTTTCTCATTTAGCTAATATCTGATCACCTGCTTAGAAACTTTTTATTGTCCTTTCATTTTTATCCTTTTCTTTCTAATGTGCCTCATCTGTATAAAAAGATACTTCAGCCACTTTTCTGAAATCTGGGTCACATCACATTTTTTTCCAATGCGGGGAAATCAATCATATTAGCATTGTTCAGTGCAAATATCTTTTATATTTTGTACATGCTGCTCTTTTTGAATAAAAGGTGTTTGTCGTCCACCTTCTATGACATGCCATGCACACTTCACACCCTATCCAGTTAGTCAGGTGGCAAATCACTCATTTTTCAATATTCAGTATGGCTATAACTTCTCTTGACAACTCTAAAACAGCAATTACATTCCATGTGGCCTACTCGAGAGAAAAACCGAAAGGGAGCTCTTGATTCAAGAGATCTCAGGCACAATAACTTATGAGTCTTCAGTCTCATTTTTCACAAATATTGTAATACCTCTCTTAATATGTCTTCTTTTTTTTTTCTGACATGGTAGCAATTGCTGACCTTCTCCTTCACCTTTAAATTTAATTTAAATTTTAAATAATTCTAAATTTCCATAAAAGGGTATGTAATGGCCTGAGCAATTACTGACTTGTATTAAACCAAACTCTTTTATGTTTGATTATATTTTAGGCTTTTGGCCTGCCTAAGATTGATCTGTCTTGAATTAGATATCTACTACTGATCCAATAAATGATGACATATAATATAACCAGCCACTCTGCAAACGCTATGGTCAGGCATCGCCCTGATTCAAGCGTGTAGCCATGGACAAGACAAGCACTGATTGATATATCAGTTATTTTATATCTCTTGATGCAATGAACAAATGACATCACTTCTATACATACAGTTCAAAAAGCATCCCACCTGAAATTGTCCAACTAGAACACATTTAGTCATTCAATATTTATTGAATACCTAACATGTCAGGTGAATTTCATATTACTCATATAAGGATAAATTAGGGATATAGAACTGAATAAGACCAAAAAAAAAAATCCTTGCTTTCAAGCTGTTTATGAAAGCTAGAAAGACTGTTAATTACTTGTTGATAAATGCATAATTGAAGAGAGTTGAGAAATGCTGGAGATAAGAGAGGTAAGCAATGAAAATCATATAGGTCTTTGTATATTATAGTAAGGAGTTTTAACTTTACTTTAGTTACAATAGAAATCCTTTGGAGTTTTTTTTTAATTCAAGGGTGTATCATGATCTAATTTATGTTTTAAAATGATCACTTTGGCTGCTGCCTGGGGAATGGACTTAATGATATTAAGAATCCAAGTTGTGTGGGCCAGTTAAGACATTAATTGCTATTCCAGATGAAAAAAAATATTTTATTTTGAACTATACCTGGAGCACAAAATAAGATGTATTAGGGATTTTAAAGGGAGAACTAACACAATTTAGTGTTGTTTTATGTATGATAACTCCTAGAATAGTGGCCTGTGCAACTGAGAGGATAGTAGTGTGATCTTCTGATAA
>NW_017732402.1:7587-104169 GCF_001890085.2 Hipposideros armiger | reverse complement strand
TATATATATATGTATATATATATATATATATATATATGTATATATGTATATATATGTTTATATATATATATGTATATATATGTATGTATATATATATAGTGGAGAAAAATGGTCTTGCCTGATTATGACTGTTTTCCTTATGACATAGAAGCTGAAATCATCAACTCAGTAAAGACAGAAGGATTATGGAAAATAGCCATTGGAAGAATGGGACGATGATGTTCTAGGGTATCTACTAGTTTTTTGTTTGCTTATTTGTTTGTTTTATTGGGAGTGATGAATACATATTTAAGATGTGTGATTATAAGTTTAAAGGGAAATCAGCTGGTGCTGAGAGCCAATTATTGAATATTGGGTTCTGATTGAAGCTTTTAAGTCACACTTTCTGTTTAAATACTGGTTTTCTCACTTATTAGCTGTGCGACCTTGGACAAAATGCTTAACCACTGAAAAGGCTCATTATCTATTATTTTCCTTATTTATTTATTTATTTATTTTATTATTTATTTTTTAATTTTTAATTACAGGTGACATAAAATATTATATTAGTTTCAGGTGTACAACATAGTGATTAGTCAGTTATATAACTTACAAAGTGATCATCTTGATAAATCTGTACCCATCTGATATCAAGAATAGTTATTACAATATTACTGACTATATTCCCTGTGATATACTTTGCATCCCCATGACTGTTTTCTAATTGCCAAATCCCTTCCCCTTTTTCACCCACTTCCAACCCCCTCCCAGCTGGCAACCATCAAAATATTCTCTGTATATATGTTTGTTTTTGTTTTGTTTATTTGTTTATTTCATTCTTTAGATTCCATATATAAGTGAAATAATATAGTATTTGTCTTTCTCTGTCTAACTTACTCCACTCAGCACAATACACTCTAGGTCCATCCATGTTGTTGCAGATGGCAAGATTTCATTCTTTTTTTCAGGCTGAGTAATATTCCATTGTATATATGTACCACTTCTTCTTTATCCATTCATCTATTGATAGAAACTCAGGTTCTCTCTGTACCTTGGCTATTGTAATTAATGCTGCAATGAACATATAAATGCACATGTCCCTTTGAAGTAGTGGTTTGGGTTCCTTTGGATAAATACCCAGAAGTGGGGTTACTAGGTCCTTCTTTGTCTCTTGTTATAACCTTTGTTTTAAAGTCTATTTTGTTTGGTATAAGCACTGCTATTATAGCTTGTTTTTATTTTTTTCATTTCCATTTTCATGAAATACTTTTTTCCATCTGTTTACTTTCAGTCTGTGTATGTCTTTTAATCTGAAGTGAGTCTCTCATAGGCAACGTATGTAAGAGGTTTTGTTTTTGTGTTTTTGTTTTTTTTATCTATTCAACTACCCTGTGTCTTTTGATTAAAACATTTAATCCATTTACATTTGAAGTAATTGTTGATAGATATGTAGTTATTGCCACTTTATTATTCATATTTTGATGCTTTCTTTTCTTTCTTCTTCTTAAAGAAGTTCCTTTAACATTTCTTGTAATAGTTCCTTTAACATTTCTTATAATAGTGGTTTGGTGGTAATAAATTCCTTTAGCTTTTTCTTGTCTAGGAAGCTCTTTTTCTGTCCTTCAATTCTAAATGATAGCCTTGCTGTGTAGAGTAGTCTTGGTTGTATGTCCTTAGTTTTCATCACTTCGAATATTTCCTACCATCCCTTCTGGCCTGGAAGTTTCTGTTGAGAAATCAGCTGACAGTCTTATGGAAGCTCCCTTGTGGGTAACTAACCACTTTTTCTTGCTGCTTTTAAGATTCTCTCTTTGTCTTTAAACCTTGGCATTTTAATTATGATGTGTCATGGTGTGGGCCTCTTTGGGTTCATCTTGTTTGGAACTCTGTTCTTCCTGGCCTTGTGTATCCATTTCCTTCATCAAGTTAGGGAAGTTTTCTGTTATTATTTCTTCAAATAGGTTTTCAATTCCTTGCTTTTTTTCTTCTCCTTCTGGTACCCTTATGATGCAAATGTTGGTATGCTTGTTATTGTCCCAGAGGCCCCTTAAAGTATACTAATTTTTGAATTCTTTTATTTATTTATTTTTTTGCTGTTTTGCTTGGGTGTTTTCTGCTACCTTATCTTGCAAACCACTGATTTGATCCTCTGCTTCATCTAATCTACCATTAATTATCTCTAATATATTCTCTATTTTAGTTATTGTATTCTTCATTTTTGACTGGTTCTTTTTTATGTTTTCTATTTTAATTTTTATGTTTTCTATCTCTTTGTTGAAGTTCTCACTGAGATCATTAAACATCCTTATAACCAGTGTTTTGAACTCTGTATCTGATGGATTGTTTATCTCCGTTTGATTTAATTCTTTTCCTGAAACTTTGTTTTGTTCTTTCATTTGGGACTTGTTTCTTTGTCTCCCCATTTTTGCTGCCTCCCTGTTTATTTCTATGTATTATGTAAAACTATGTCTCCTGGTCTTAGTAGAATAAACTTATATAGTAGGTGTCCTGTGTGGCACAGTGGCACAGTCTCTCTGGTCACCTGAGCCAGATACTCCAGGTGTGTTCCTTGTGAGGGTTGTGTGTGCCCTCCTGTAATATTTGAGCCTTAGTTGCTATTAGCATGTCAATGGGATGGGTGACCCTTGGATGGATTGGTTGTGAAGACTTGCTGGGATTACTCTGAAAAAGCTGTTATGCAGAGCTGACTGTGAGGAACTGGATTCAATTTAGCAGGGCTCTGGTGCCTGCCCAATGTGCCCTTTGGTTGTATCCTTTGTGGACATGGTTAAGTGGTACTTTGGTGTGGCCTGGGGCTGACCATCAGGTTTGTTGGTCCTGGGGTATCTTGGGAGGGGGTCTGTTGCAGGCCAAGCTCAACTGCTGCCTGTACCTTTCCCAGGGTCACTTGCTATGATCTACAAAGTATACTGTAGTTGGCTGCTACTTGTGCTGTCCTTTGAGGTGCCTGGGAGAGGCTAAGCTGCGAACCAAAGCTGGCTGCCACTAGTGCCATGTTTGGAACTCTTCACAAGAGGTATGGGGCATGGTGAGGCCAGATGATGCTTGTTTGGGGTTTTGTGAACCTTTGAGAGTTTTTAAGAAAGTCTGACTCATAAGCCAAAACAGGTCATTTGTATGGAAAAGCCACTGGAAGCAGCTTGGATGGGCCTGTAAGTTGGGTAGTGCAGGGTCTCTGAGAATCACCAGGGCAAGGCTAATTGTGCTAGCCAAGTTGATGGAGACCGAGATGTGGTATTCACCTGTATGTGCATGCTGGGAGTGGGGACGGCTCAACAAAGGAACAGTATCTTCTGCCAGCACTCCTGTCTGGGAGATAGCTGCCCCTCTAGCCCTTCCCCTGAAGCCATACAATGCAGTTCCTCCCCATATGTTCCTCCTGGCACCTTTTGAGTTGCCACCCCAGTGCTGGAGCTCAGAGAACATGAGTCCATCAGTGAATAAGTCCATGAATGGACCATTTAAGAGGAGTACCTGAGACTCCAGTGCCCTTATCTTACTCAGTCACTGTCTCCGTTGGTGTTCACAGCCAGAAGTTGTGGGGATTTCTCTTCCTGGCACTGGTGATGTGGACTGGAATGTCTGGTGTGGGGCTGGGACCCCTCGGTCTTGGGGGTCCTCTAGAGGCAAGATAGCTCTCCTGGTTTTTAATCACCACACATGGGTGTAGGACCAGCCTTTCCATGACTCCTACCAGTCTTGGGGTGGCTTCTTCTGTTTATTCTTAGTTATAGGACTTCTGCGCAGCTAGACATCAGGTGATTCTTAGTGACAATTGTTCTTTAGCTTACTTGTAATTTTGACGTGGTTGTGAGAGGAAGCAAACACAACATTTAACTGCTCTGCCATCTTCACTAGAAGCTAGGATTAGCTATATCTTAACTAGTCTGAATGAAAAGAAAGGCTCTGCATTTTATAATGTTAGTTTTACATGGAAACATGTCAGTATTCAAAGGTATGCATACTACTGTATAAAGAAATTGTTTGCTGTACTGTAGACAGATAATTTACTGTTTTATCTTACTTTAATATTTGTCCATGGCAGTCTTGCGTAAGTCCTGTTACACAACTAGGATTCCCAGTAACTATTATGAAATAAGCATTGGATTTTATTCCTGGAAAATTACGGTGAAATCCAGAACATGGTAAGAAGGTCATATTCTTGATTTTGTCAAACATTATCATCTCTTCTCCCATGGGTTGTTTCAGTTTTGTGCCATTAAGAAGAAACAGGCTGCATAATGAAAAAAATAGTTGCTCATCTTGGATAACTTAATTAATTCTTTGCTACAAATCTTTTTTCCAGCAAAGGCTCTCTGGTCAACTTAAATGTGATAAAATAGTCTTCCTCAAACTTCATTATTATGTAATCTTTCTATTTTGCTATTTTCAAATCACCAACCAAACTATTACCTACTACCAACTTCATGGCGTGTGATCTGTCTAGTAGCACAGAAGCTCATGCTGATAAGAACCCCATGCTTTAATGCTTTGCTTTCACTATCTTGACATTCTTTGGACTTGAGACTGTTTAAGTGAAGTCTGATGGAAAAATAGAACATGCATGTGAGTGCTCTGCCAACCAGGTCGTTAATAGGTTGTGGTACCACAGCAGTCAACACCTGCTGACTCAAGCCTGGGGCATGGTGGGAAGCATGAATGCATAATGGTTGGCATAGCACACAAACACATGCCTTGGGGCAGTTCAGGGCACTATGAGGACTGCAAAGCCAGGGCATGAGACCAGATTGGAACTAGCAACGGACACAGCAGCAGTAAAAGCGCCAGCAGCAGAGGCTATGTGAGAGAGGAGGGTTCTGGACGAGTGTTAGGGCCTGAAATGCGAGGCTTGCTTGCTCATCAGTCTCCAAAGCCTGTCCTTGAGGTGTCTGCAGAAATATTAATTCTCCAATCTGAATGCTGGGTCAGAAACTGCTGGCGATCAAGCAATAAACTAAGTCAGTGAATTCCTGCAAAATTAAAATTTATTCATGGATATTGCAATAAAGAATTACTTATTTCTGGGAATTATTAGAACACATCAAAAATTTAAGATTTTCATTTCTGATAACTGATACAATATTGCATAGAAAATATCCACAAGCTTGGAAATAAAAAATAATTTTTTAAAATTGGAAAATAGCACTATTTTTCACATCAAGTTTTGGATGACTCTGTTATTAAAAAGACAGTCTTAAATTAAATTACTTTTCAAAGGGGAAGAAGATCAATAATATTGTGATAGCATGGTACAGTGTCAGATGGTTGTTGGACTTATCATACTTACCATGGTAACAACTTCTTTAGCATAGGGAATATAATCAATAATGTGGTAATAACTGTATAGTGCTAGGTGGGTACTGTTGAATAACTATGATATACACCTGAAACTAATATAATATTGTATATTAGCTATTTTTTAATAGAAATCTCCCAAAATAAAAAAAGTATTAATTAAATAACTTTTTGAAATTGAAAATACAGCAGTATAATACATAGACAGGTATTTTGTCTTAGGTACAAATCATGAAGCTGCTTTGTTTTTTTATATGACCTCCAGAAGTTACAAGAAATATCAGAGAAAATATTAAAATGTGTTTATATAAATTTACATTAAAATTAAAATTAAATTCCAACTTACAAGAAACTGATTTGTATAAAAAGTTAAATCTTTTTAGAAAATTGTTCCAGGAGAAACATCAAGTCCAGATGTATTAAAAACACATTTTAAAACAATTTATTAGAAATTCATCCCAATATTATCACAGCCTATAAAAATTTGTTATCAGTTCCAGAAACAGTGCATTGGCAGAAAGATCCTACAAATTCAAATTATCAAAATTATTTGTGATCTTACATTTACCAAAGTGACCGATACTGCTTTCAGCTATATCAATTATAAATAAAGTTGTTATAAATATGAATTTTGATGATGTAATGAATGAATTGGCAGGAAATGAGACAAAAATTCTGCTATAAATCAAGATGCTATAGTAAAAAATTACCTATAATATTATTAAATTATAACACTTTTTTGTAATTTGTAAGTTAATATTTCTAACATAGAACTATTATCCCTATTATGATTATAATTATGTGTAGTAATATAGTGTTTTAAAGGAAACATTTTATATTTTTGTAGCTTTAGGTACTAAGCAAGGGGCCCCACATTTTCATTTTGCATTGGCAATGCAAATTATGTAGCTGGCCTTAGATACTACTCAGAGATTATTTTCAATCCTACCTCTGGTTATACTCTAACCCAGGAAGAGTAAACTTTGAGATGTATTGTTCAAAGTCTAATACTGGGAATATTTTTCATATTTTTCAGGACTACCTATGAAAGAGTAGGTGGTCCAACATATATATGAAGTGTCTATCAATTTCAACAGACAAAGCCTTCTAAGTAATAGTGCTAAACTTTTGATTAGATGCCATGTTGCATGCCATTGGTATGATATCCTACCATAAATAATTTATGCTATATATTAAAACTGTCAGAGTAACCAATCGATAATCTATCCAGTGAGCTCTGTCTGTCATGGTATGTAAATATAAGCTGGTCCAGTCAAATCTGACTTTGAGTTTTGCTTCCATCACTTATAAATTGCATGATCTTGGACATCTCACTTAGTTTTTTTCTTGGCCAGAGTTTATTTATCTATAAGATAATGGAATGGTTTGATGTTTTTTGAGTGCCCTTCCAACTCTAAAATTTTATATAACAAAAGTGAAGATTTCATAATATTTCATCACAATGATGGTTGACTACCCAAACATAAATTCCATAAGCCACAATTTTGAGATATATAATTTTAAAGCAAACTAAATTTAATTAAGGGTGTCATACTGTTTACATTACATAGAATCATTATATTTTAGCTTCCTATAATTAAGTGGTCTAATTTTACAGAAGAGTGCATGTCATGGCTGAAGAAAAGCAATAGCAGAGACCAGGATTTATTATTGACAGACTTGGTGATAGCATTTTTTTGACACTGCAGTTTGGCAATTATTGTATAACCTACAATCTCATTTCCCTTTCCAATTCCTCAATTTTCCCACTTCCATATGTTTAACATAACATATTTCAAAGAGCATCGTACCAAACACCAAAATTTGTTTTTCACTTTAAGATTTCTTCACTTAAATTTTCACATTTGTGAAATCTAGTATTACCACAACAAGAGAGTCATGCATTGAAGACACTTCCCTGTTTATCTTGATAGCAATACAGAAAGTACATTTGTTGTAGTACAGATGGAGCTACCAGTAATAACAAAGAAGTAAATTTCTTCCTACTCCAAAGGTATCACAGTTCATTTATTCAGTGGCCGCCTGAAAGATATGGTATAACATTATCTGTTCTTAAGCAAATGAGTTACCAGCTCCGTGGTGACATGTCCCAAGTAGTGTATTGTGTTGGCTTAAATAGTGTGGCAGAAATCAACAGCTCTGAGTAATTGGTTGCACTCCCTACAATGCCTGTTTGTTTCTAGTATTCTTTGCAATTTCTGGGTCTGTTTATTCTGGGCAGACTCATTCTTGTTTCCAGACACTCTGTTGATTTCTGAACTGAGGTCAGGGTGTTCTTTCTACCAGAGCCTTATAAACAAGTGATGAGGAGATATGCAATCCCCAGCATAGATCCGAAACTTCTAAAGTAATGGAATGCCTGGCACACTGCACAGTCTTTGAGCAAATAGATGGATTTCAGTTCAGTCTCTCACTTCTTAATTTGGCTTTATATAATGGAGGAAACCATGTGGATAAAATTAGGAAATTTAGAATATTAGAACAAGACACTATTCAGGAATGGAAAGCATGCTATGCTGTAGAGTCCTCTTTGGACCAAATATTGGCCAGAAACCTTATTGAAATTAAAGGGGAAGGCTGAGTTGTAGTCATTTCCTCCCCCTTTTTAATGCCAGATCATATTAAAACAAGAGAAATAAATAACCTGCCCCAAATCCTGTCAATGGACAAAGCACTAAATTGTCTAATAGATATCAATAACAAAATTGCTCTACAAATGAATATGACATCACTAAAAATGAATTACTTAAGTAGCATTTGTCTTTATCCTGAAATAAAAACCTTTAGTTCGAAACCACATTATCCAAAATTATTTTTACTCACACTCAAAACTTGAAAAATATCAAAAACAATTTATCACTGATGCTGTCATCTTTTCTATTATAGCTTAATAACTATTATTAATAAAAACATTAACCATTTACTTATTTCACAAGATAGTTATAAGAAACAATTATTGACATTTAAAATGCTTTTATAGAACTCACATGCAAATAAAACTATGCTTATCAATATTGCTGCTTAGGTTATCATTTACAAAATAGCTAGTAGAAATCAACAAAATTGTACTATCATCTTCAACATCTACTTGCTTTAGATTGAAATTGATGTTGTTATAGTTTTTGCTGTTATATAAACATATTTGGGTTGCTTGTTGTATTGTTTGGGTCTGTAGATGTTGGCTAATTATATGAGTGTTTCTCTATCTCTATTTTAACCTCCACTGGTACTGACCTCACTGTAATTCTTGTGTGCTTGACATTTCTATTTTTCATGCCTAGTTTATACAGATACTGATTCTGCTTTCCTGACCTCCACAGGTCACTTGACCACTCATCCTGTTTGCTCCACTTTTGCTTCAAGATATAGCTGCGTGCTATCCCTGAAAGATGTCCTACTGGAGAAACTCCAGCAGAAGAAGAATGTGTAAAAAGATGTGGTAAAGATGACAAAATGGTAAGTTTCCTGGAAATGTTGTCCAATGAAGAAGAGTTGAAAAAGCTAGAAAATAAATAAAATGCTAAGAGGTGATGGTAATAGTTTTCAAATATTTGAAAGATTGGCATCAAAAGCCAGAGTTAATTTTTCTCTCTTCTAAGAGATCAAGACAAGAGGCAATAGTTGCAAGATATAGAACAAGTAGAATTTCATTTCAATATAAAATCTGCACATCTTCAAATATCTTTCTTTGCATTTCTAAGACTGATATCATTAAATGCTTTTGATTCCTGTTTATTCCATAAAAGCAGATTATTACACTCTCTCAACTAAGATGCCAGAAGCACTTGGAATATGAGGTAAGTCTTCTTAGGAGCAGTTGTACTAAACACCTACTTCAATCACTCAGCATCCACAGACACTTTTATAGCTGCCACCGTTAGTCGCAGGCATAGTATATTAGGGCTCAAAAGCACAGTAGTACCCATAGTTATGATGTAGAAATAAAGTATTATTTGGGTTCTTTTTTAACTAAGGGGGTCATGTATGCATATTCAAGCTCTTACTTCCTAGAGTTCCTTCTTTCCTCACCCCTTGCAGGATCTTATCTTCATCTTCAGACATTCTTTGTCATTTCTCTTTTTCTGTCAGGTCCTAAAGTGACAGGGTGTTTGGTTCTAAATTACATTTGCTGTTCAAAGAACTCTAAAAATGTCTGAATTTTGAATGGTATCTTCCTTTATCTTCCGGTGGCTCATTGAATGATTTATTCTCTAAGCACTTTCTATAATTCTTCATGTGCACCATCTGAATTCCTGGTCTTCATGAGAATGCCTTCTAGGATGGCCACCAGATGATATAATTCTGGGAAGTTCCAGAAACTGTCACCTTAATTAAAGCCTTTCAGCAGAGGCTGGGTACTCAACTGTTAGGAATGTTGCAATTTCTACATGAGTAGGAGGTGGGAGTATAATATTTGTACTTCTATGATAAATTTCTTATACCCACTTAAAATTCTCTTTGCCTGCACTCTTATTAAAGACATTGCTCTATTGACAAGTTCAAGCTATTAATTCAGCTTCATGTACATATAACAAGGAAGTGCCTCACCTGTTTCAACCTCAATTCCTCTACCTCTTGTACCTGACCTTCTCCAGTGTTACTACATGGGACATTCAAGGGAATATACTCGGTGCCTTTAGTACTTTTATGTGGTAGGGGTGACATTATGTTGGGCAACTCTTGATGCTTAGTCTTTAATACAGCATAGTCCCTTTATAGCCAAAAAAACAGTTTCGTGGCAGGTGGATGACTTCATACACCTTCTATCCTGGAGAGACAAGTAATTCATTCTTACCAGACTTGACACCAAAGCTGGACATGGGTTTGCTTTCCCTGTGTACAGTACCTCCACAAGCATTATCATCTAAATGGTTGTTTTATCAGCATAGTATATTGCACAATATCGCCTCATATTAAGAGACCCACTTTATCTCAACAGAGCTGCAATAAAAGGCACAGAACTATGAGATCTGCTGGTCTGACATATAGCAAGCACATCACTCAGAAACAGCTGATCTAATGAAATGATAAAATAGCCTGTTAAAGTTTGAGTTTGTTCTCTGGGATAGGAAATGTATTTCTATAATGAGAACATAAAATCCCAGGCCTACCCTGTAAACTTCTTCCCCAGGGCTTATCTGCCCTCATGTCTCTTCCT
This sequence comes from Hipposideros armiger, assembly GCF_001890085.2. NCBI lineage: Eukaryota > Metazoa > Chordata > Mammalia > Chiroptera > Hipposideridae > Hipposideros > Hipposideros armiger. Next base: position 93,695 of record NW_017732402.1, on the reverse strand, counting down.
CTGTGAGGAAGTTAATATCTCTTAGAACAATCTTTGAACATGGGGATGAATACTGATAAGTAAATATTTCTTCTTTCTTCTGCATGTGTTCATGATGTCTCTCATATGGCCTCAAGAAATCAAGTACCTTGTTTCCACACTAATGGATGGCCAATTTGATAACATATTGGATCTCTCTCCATTCCTAGTTCTCCTACCTCATGCCTCACTTCTGGGTCCTGGGATCACATTTTCAAATGAACTATTCACATGTCATACTTTGCCTTGGGAATATTTTCAGAGAAATATTGTATAAGACAATATCTAAGTTTTCTACCAATCTGGCAATGTATCAATGTCCCTAAAGGTAATTGCACTCTGACTTTTCCATAATAACCTACCAGAAAGATTCTTGATTCCTTTCTCTGAAAGAAGCTGTCACTGTCTGCTTTTAATTGAAAACTTAGGAGGGTACATTAAGTAACCTCTTAGTCTATGGCTTAATGGGTGCAGTTATGTGATATCACTTGTTTGTCAGACAAAATAGAGCTACATCAAATGGCATAGTTAACACAACAGAGCCAAGTTTAGACATTAACATTTGGCAATAAGAATATGCAATCAAAATATTTGGCAAAGGCTGTTGCTGTGGATTCATGCAAATGAGAATGGACAAGTTTTTCTTTGTGGCCATGAAAACCACAATTTTTTTATTATAATATAAATAACTCTAGGCAAAGGGTCTTGGCAGTCATATCTGACTTACTACAGAGATCTATAGACATTTTTAATCCTCAAATAATTGTTCTTTCTTTCACTCAGATATAAGAGCATGAGAAATTCTACCACTTAATTCTCTGATATGATTAAGCTTAGTCTGTTTTATGAGTGTTGCCATGATGGATATGGACCAGATTTGTAGATTTTGGCCACTGGTACCCCTGATTAGTTTACTGTCAATTGAGGTTGAGTTGTTCTATTATATTTAGATGAGTGCTGGGTTCCTATGATTGTCACTTTAAACCCCAGATTCTCCTATTTGTGGAGGATGAAAAGCTAAAAAACAAGATTTCCCAGAGTCCCTTCCAGTTGTAGGTGTAAAATGTGTTTAGCCAATTGGATGTACTTATTGAAGATTTGGAAAGCAAAATAAGGTGTCATTTACCATGTGGCTCTTGACTGTTACTGGAGCCTGGCAATATGGATACACGGGGCTTTCCTACAGCACATGCAGTGTCCCTCCAGCTTCCTGGGTGTGAGAGGTAGTCATGTAGCCTGAGGCTCAGGGTGGTGTCCAAGAGAGGACTCAACCCAGAGCAGCAGTGACCTGGCTCAAGAAAAAATTCAAGAGTGAGACAGAGGCAGGAAAGCGAAAGTGATTTGTTGAAAGCAAAAGTATACACTTCAGAGGGAAGGGCAGGCGAACTCAAGAACGAGTCGCCCTGAGGAAGTCACGATCAGGAATTTTTATCCCTCCCGGGACAGGAATTGGTGATGTCCCACTTATGTGGTTCATTCATCCTCTCTGCTACCGCCCCACATCGCAGGACCCTCCATTTCCTGCTTTTTCGTCCTTATTTGGTTTCTCTGGAACTGTCATGGCGTCAGATGCATGATGCAAGTCATAGTAACCACAACGCAAATGACAATTATAATTAGCTAAAGGTCAGGTTCCGGGTTATATGGATTAGCTTTGCTGGAAGAAACTGGTTCTTGTTTTTCTCCACCTGCAGGTGCTGGATACACTCACTAGTTACTTGTGTAACCATTGAGGCACCTCACCTTGTACCCTGGGAGGGTGGGGGTTGTCAGTTTCCTAGGCTACCTGTCCTACCTCAGTTCCAGGATAACAGTAACTATTGCTTGTTTTCAGCATAGTGCCGGTATCAGCCTCAGCAGTCACTCACTCAGTGGTTCAGTGCTGTTATGCACGGAGAGCTTCTAGGAGGTCCAGCATGCACCTTCAGGACTTAAAATGATTTTCTAAGGGCGAAATTCCTTATATTAAATATCTTCTTGCTTAAAATATCCAAAAAATTGTCTGTTTTCTTCTCTGAACCTAGATGGATACACCAAGTTAAGCTAAACTGAGTCCCATGACATAACAAACCATGGGATTTATCAGTCTGATGCAGACTAAAAATATAAATTGAAATCTAGGTTCACATAAAATTATTTTTTTAGGAAAGTGCCATGTGTTAAATATATTAGCAAAAGTGTGAGAGAAGCAAGGTCCAAGATGTAAGTCTTGGCTGGTGTTTATTTTTAGACGACTTAGTGGAATTAAATGGATTTGGTGACAGAGAAAGAGATGACATTAACGTTTGGGCATGTGTATGCTCTGGGCCTTAACCCATAATCCCTTCTCTTGACCTTAAAATAATCAACATGAAGTCTTTTTCTTTTCTTATTAAAAACATATATTTGAATTTTATCTGACTTCACCTTAAAAAGTATGTAAAAATAAAAGATATACCTCCATATCCCAATGTGTTTACATTCCTGTCTCCTATTCAATGATCTTCAACCCAGAACAATATTCTAAGGGGAAAAAAATATCCATGTGCACACTGAGCACTCATATGTTTCTCAGATGGATTCATATAATTTTAGATTTTTGGACTATTAAGGAAAACAGTCCTTATAGTCAATAACAGTGCATGTTAGATTACATCAGTTCTTCATAATTCCAATTCCTCACAATTCCATCAATAGCCAGACACCATGGTATGTCAACTGATTGTAACTTCAGGAATAATTCATAGATTCTAGAAGCTGAGAGTTGAAATCATACTAAACTTCTGATTTTGTGAATATTAGCTCTTTACTGACTTATTTTTTAAAGAATCCTAAAATTGTAACAAGTCTTTTAACATTATTATCTGGAATTCATTAAGTACAACATGCATGCAAGAATTTTTTAAATTGTAGATTTCTCAGTTTTGGAGAGTGGTGAAAAAGATGACTTTCAGAATACCTTTCCAATGATATCCTTTAAGTTTTGCATGGAAATATGGATTATACCCCATATTCATTCAACAGCTCACAATGGCATTTCAAATCATCGATGACACACAAACTTGCCTTTTTATCTTTTGTACTACAGCTGTTCCCACTCCTTTTTATGAGACTATATTATTTATACATTATGCATAGTCTTTGCTCGTAAACAGTGACCAGCATGACATAAAAACTTATAAATTATAATACGTTGAATAGCATAGAGGTCATACAAAGATGTGACTTTTAAAAATGAAGTCAAATTATTTTTAGACATCATGAAGAGACAGTTATGCTAATAGTGAACATTAAATCATTAATTGTACTGAATATATAGTGAATTAAAATAAGCATGTAAACAGTTTCCTTCAATTTCTTTAGAAGTAAGAAAAAAACCTTGATAAAAAATAGAAATGTGATGAAACTAGTAGCCCCAGCTGAGATGTTGAGAAGTATATTTCTGCTGCTCACTGCTTTGTTGAACATAAAAATGTCTATGAATGTTTGAATTTTAAAAAAACATTTGAAGGGTTTTAGCTTATTGGTTATTTAGCACAATGCTCCTGAACAATGATGAGCAACATTGTCACTCAAAAACCTGTTTGCACTGGAATTATTGAGAAGACATTAAAATAATCATTTATACTGAATTAGAAATGTTAATATCTGCCTCTATCAGGCCTCTTTGATGCCTGATAAAAAAAAGATGGAAATGGAGTTCTGAAAATATTACTCTTCCACTGGGCTGAAAAATTCCCTTGAGGCAGAACTGAAAGTTCTAGCGGTTGCTGTGGAATCACAGAGATGATCTATTAGTATGATGGGTTGAATGACTAATTCATTAAAGTCTGGAAGACAGACAATGGGATTTTAGCAGAGCTAGCTTCCAGGTGATGGAGGGTTCCCCTACATGCTTTTATAAAACCATCCACCTATTATTTCAAATTCATGTGGTCATTGTTTGCCCAGAAATTCTTTCGCTTAAGGGGACAGAAGAGACAACAAAGAAAAAAAAAATCTGGCAAGAAAAAAACAAATGCCATTTATCCTTTCATCTGTTGCTCTTTGGGGACAGTCATGCGATAATGTGGTCAAACAAATGCTTTTTATTATAAGCCAAAGTTTCTCCAAGAAAATATTTCATTCAACATATGGCTTTGACTTTGCCTGTCAACCACCCTTTTTCTCCCACCATCTTCCCTTCTTTTTTAAACTAATTATTACATAATTCATAAGAGAACTAAGCCAGATTTTTATAGTTCCTTCTTTATGCTGCTATTTTTTTCACAAAATTAATTACTACTTGCTGATTCTTTTCATCATTATTACTTAACTCCTTGCAAGCTGACTTCTACTCTGTCCCTAACCTCATAAAGATTTCTTTCTTCAAGTCAGATAACAGTGTTTTTCTAGTGACAAATCACATTCTACTCCATATTGTCATCCTCTTCTTAAACTCTTGTCTCTGGTTTTAGTTTAGGCAACATTATTTATTCAGGTGCTTTTCCTACTTTCCTGTCCCTTTTTTTCCCTCTTTCCTTTCTTTCTCTGCCTCTTTTCCTGGTGTGTTTTCCACAATTCCTATATAAAATTGTCCCCACAAAGTGTGCATTCTACTTTGTCTCTGCACTCTTTATCATAAGCTTTAATCCATAATAATTTTTAAAGGATTCTAAAATTGTATGCTTACTGTTAATATTTTTCCAGGTCAAATATGCATTTAAAAATACATATAATAATTACACATGAAAGACCATAGGCTTCTCAAACCTAGTATATCCCAAATCCATCTCCACATTGTCACTTCCTGAGAGGAAGATTTCTAAGATAGGGCTGGCATCCCCCCTCCCCTGGCCTACACCCCATGTATAATGTCTGGGACTGTGAGTATGTTGTGGATTTTACTCATATGTTTGAGTTATATCTTATGGCATATTTGATTTTAAGGAAGGAAGATTTTCCAGGTGGGCTTAACCTCATAACATAAAATGTTTAAATCTGGGTTTAGATGTCAGAGACAGAGGAAGTCAGATGTTTGAAGCATGAGAGGAATTAGAAAACAGGGAGATTCTTGGAATCTGGCTCTGAATATGGAGGGGGCCCTTTGGAGCTGAGAGCGTCTTGTCCTGACAGCCCAAAGGTAATGAGAAAAGCCCTGCAACCATAAGAAACTGAACTCTGCCAATCATCTGAATGAGCTGGGAAGTGAATTTTTCCCTAGACCCTCCAGATTAGAACTCAGCCTAGCAGATGCCTTGATTTCAGCTTGATTGTACCCTGAGGAGAAAAAATCAGCTATGCCACACTGAAACTTGGGACCTATATGAAGAATGAGGAGAAGGGGCAGAAGGGGGAGGAAGGAAAGGAGAAAGGAAGGGAAGGAAAACGTAAAGAAAAACAAATAATGGCCCTAGCTATTACCTAGTCAGTGTCAAATCAAATCCATTAGTCAGAATGTTCACATATGGAACATTAAGTTGGTATGTTAGTAGAATGTATTTTCAGCAGTGAAATAGATTCCATAGTTAGCCTGGGTTTGAATCCCACTCTCATCTATTTGGTTTGTGTTCTGAAGCAAATTACTTTTCTCTCTGTGTTTCAGCCCTTTATCTATAAAATGAAGGTGTTCCTAATAGCACCAATATCATAAGGTATCTGAGGATCAAATGCGCTAATATATTAAGTAGTTAGAACAGTACCTGGTCTATAGGAAGCATTTTTAAAAAGTGCTAGCTATATTCTCTCAATCGAATTTTTAAGAGTTAACTGTAGTGAATTGGTCTATTTCATTCCTTTAATAACTTAGCCCCATAGTTTGCTGAGAGTATGTACTCAATTCCTGATCATTGAATGAATAATGGCTGGGTGGACACTTTTCCCACCAGTCATAGCCACTCACCCTTTTCCTGAGTTTGTTCTGGTTTCAGTGAGTTTCAAGACAGGCTGGACTCCTCCCAACCTCAGTGAAGATTCTTGTAGATCATAAATAATGATGGTAAATGTGTGCCAGTGGCCAGTGACTGATTTAGAATAGTGCTGCACTTTTGGACAATGGCCCTTAAGATATATCTGGGGTGGGAGTGGGAGATGGCACTGTAAGAGACTTTTCTTTGCTCTTAAAAGAAGATATTCAAAAAGGAGATATTTTTCTGCCTCTGGATGTTGCCATCTGTAACAACTGGAACCTCTGTAGCCATTCCAGAACAATGAGTAGAAGTAGCTTAAGGATATCAGTCAACATGCTCAGACGGTATAGCAAAGAGTGCAGGGACTTGATTCCTATATGGTGGCCTTGAACATTAATAATGCTAAAAAAAAAAAAAGAAAGAAACTCTGAATTCGACTCATTCTTTTGTGAAAGAACAAATGTCTTCATTTCTAAGTCCTGGTGGTAAGATTTTCCATTGATTTGGAAAAGAACATTCCATCTGATGCACTGATGTGTATAAAATTCATATTAGCAATAGGTATAAATAATGCCCATTTGTTAGTTACAAAATATCCTCTAATATTAAGGCCGAACACCTATAATGTTCAATAAACTAATCAGAGCACATCTAATTTTCTATATTCTTTCCTTGCTGTCAAATCAGGTCCTCTTTGTCTTTCATTGTAGCTGAATCTGGGTTACTTATGTAGGCATATAATTTCAACAACAAAACAATATTATACAGTAATTATGAAAGTCAAGTGGATATAATCATTGTGTGGGTATAATTAATTATCGTGGGCAATGCTTTAATACTTTAGACTACTTGAAAGTGTGGCATAATATGTGAATATATGGCTTCATATTCTCAAGAAGTAAGTTAATTTTTTCAAATTGTACATATTGTACATATTATGAACATATTAGGAACACTGACAGTGCTCTGTATCCAAGCCCCTCCTCTCCTAACCACTCTCCCATCCATATTGATTTATTCAACTTGGATTCACAACACCTAGTATTGTAGAGTAATGGCTAGCTTAACTATTATTCTAAATATACAAAGATATCACTAACACATTTGGAATATGACTTCTGCTATAGAGATTCACTTATCTTTCTAGAAATTCTTTTTAAAAAATTGATTTTAACCTTACAAAGCCTTTAAGTTAGTAGAGGGAAAACAGAATCCTCAAATGTCACAACATGAGGTGGGTTTCAAAGTAAAAATAGAAGACATCTCACATACATGATTCAGTTTCCTACTCTATAAATCATGTGGAAAATAAGATAACTATACTATTCCACAAATCTTGAAATAACTTCTATCTCTTGCAGTGACAAGTTTCCCCTTTCCATTAAATTCCAGATGTTTCTCAATATGGATGATCATTTGAGCTTTTCTTTGTGTCCTTGATTGAGGCTTCTACTTTTAGAAATCCATTTAAAATGTAATATATTTAAGTACTTTGGAATTATAACAGTGCTAAATTTTTATGCAATGTGAAATTGTAGATTGGGCACACCTGTTATTACCAACAACTTATTTATGGGTGATGTTTTCAGTATTTGAAATTATGAAGTTTAAGTCATACAATTTCACACATAAGAAAGATGTTTTAAAGATGAAAATGGCAAGCCAATAAGCCGTGCTTTATAATTAATAGTCTTTTTTATTTAACATTGATTGGGCTTGGTCTAAACCCAAATTATCTGTGTTGATTAGATTTAAAAATAAAATTTCTACTAAAAACAGCGCTGTAACTCACTGCCATTTTCACTCTAAAAATCTGTTTCACATTATCACATTGTACATAAATAACACAGCCAGAGACTTATGCATGTCAGGTGGACACTCATTTATTTAACTCATGTACAGCACACTTTGCTCACCAACTTGCTAACCACTACTGGGGTTCAGTTACCGGTCACAAAATGAGTTATCTGGGTTTTCTCTGAATTACATGGAAGCATTTATTTTTTATCTAGGTTTTCACTTCTTTGAATAAAAAAAAAAGGTACTATGTTACAAATATCAAGAAAAAGGAGAGTTAGAAATTACATACAAAAGTAATTTTGTGAATTAAAGTGAAAACACATAAGGAAAATAAGGCGAATGTGAATGAAAGTTTCATTGAAAAAAATCCTACATTGTCAGTTTAGTCTTTTTAATTATCTGAAGTAACAGTTTATATCACAGCAGGTCAGATATTCTGAACTATTTGTGTCAAATATAAATAATCCATTTCATTTTATGTTCATTTTTTCTATACATAGACACATTGTATTGTTATCCATGAAACTTGGCTGTAAGAGTAAAATCTTAATTAATTAAAGCCAAACAAATTGGAAAACAATTAAAAATACCAGTATTTCTTTTTCTAGATGATGAAGTCTAAAATAATTAAATTTAATTTAATAAGGGATATAGTGAAGAAGAAGGTATTGAAAAAGGAAAAAAAAAAAAGAAAAAAAACTAGAAGAAGAACTCTCAGAAATTAATACCTGGCATTTGTGTGAAAACATCCCTGTTTTCTTCCAGGCAAGTTCTGTGTTCTTTTCCTTGTGTTACCATAGCACAATTTACTACATTTAAATAATTTGAATTTTTTATAATGCTAACTTTTTACAAAAAAGATAAAGTATAGTTTGGGCACATCTATTATTACCAACAATACATTCATGGGTGATGGTTTCAGTGTTTAAAATTACAAAAGCCATATGATTTCACACAAAAGACAGGAAGATGCTATAGGGACTTATTTTTATTTGTTTATATTACTTTTTCTCCCATTAAACTAAGCTCCTTGAAAGCAAAAATCATGTCCAAATCATCATTACATCTCAGATATTAACCCAGTATCTGAATTACCATTTCCACTCAAGTGTTACATGAATGAATGAAACTATTATGAAAATATGGTAATTATAATAATATACCTAATGATACCTATATCATTCAAAATTAGCAAACATGGAATTTGCAAAATGATTAAGATAAGAGTAAGAAATACTAAAGCAAGATGAATTGGAGCCATAGTATTGAATAACACAAATAATAACATTTAAACTAATGGTATCACAGATATCAAAGCACCTACTAAAACTGAAGAATAAAATGTCATTAGGTATTGTATTGAGAAGAAAATACCATTCTCTATTTTTAAACATAACTGAAGCCAGATTTTTTTCATATATATATATATTTATTTATAAAGAAGCAGACGGGAAAGATTTTGTCATATAAACAATGATATACTGATGAGCTTCTCTCCCCAAGCCAACAACACATGAGAATTATTGACTCATTTTTCTTCTTACTATATAACTCTGCCAAGATAATCTGAATGCAAACCCTGCTGATTTTAAGGGAATTCCTCACTTGGTCAGCTTTGTAGTGAATGAGACACATAAATAAATGTACTTCCAAAATATCAGGAAAGAAGATCTCAGAGAATGTGCGTGAGTGATTTGGGGATATTGGGGTAGAAGATCCAGTTTGGTTTTTGAGTGTCTTCTGCGTGTGGGTCTATATAAACTTCAGTTTCTCTTTTGTAAGCACAAAATAGTAACATACTTCTACCCTCATTCCAGCTAACACTGACTTTTTTTTCATGGATATCCTCAATGTTCATCCTACTGTTATTTATGTGATTAAGAATATTATAGAATTCACATAAGGATGCAATCAAAGAATCTACTCTACATCATTCTTTGGTATTTTCTGTTCATGTTAAATTGAACTGTATTTTGAAAGAGAAATAAAATTTATTAACTGACTTAGAAAAGCATTTTTTTCATTTCTTAATGGAGTTAGATGTGATTGAGATGCAATAAAAGAAGCTATCTACAAGAGTAACAAACACTTAATGGTGACAGAAGCAATTTTCCAGTATTTTGTTTTAATGGTGACTTGAGATTGGTAATTCATAAAGAAATTTAAAAAGAAACAATGTTTACATTTACTAATTAATTTCATATAAATACAAATAAATTAAGTATTTTTAACAAGGTATTAAAAATGGCTATTTGGCTTCCTATGGACAAAAACTAATAAAACACTCTTTGCTTGTTTTTTGTCATTTGGCCACAGATTGCACTGTCTACATGAAATCACATCCTGATTCTAATAAAAAAAAATTGGAAGCTCCTATAATCCAAGAAAACTTAAGTGCTTTATATAAAAATGGTAAGAGTTATACCAAATTCAATTGTCATGATGTACTTAAAAGATATTAACTTAGGAATCATCTTTAGTTTTAGAAACAAAACTAATTTTTTAGTTTTGGACTATAATTTTCAGTAGAATGATTACCTGTGGTACATTAAAAGAAAAAAGCACAAGGTTTTACATGGCCCATACCTGTTCAGGGACTAAAATTACATTTTTATTTCTTATGTTTTTACATCTTTTTTGTTCATTACATTGGAAAGCACTATAGGCAATCCAATGCAAATGACTTAACTACCCATTATATATTGATATTAAAATACTGAATCATGAGAGATTTATCAGTTCTACAATGGTTAATATCCAAAGTAATGTACATTAGTTAAAATACCTTTGTCATAATGATAACATCAGTTAGGTGCATCTATCCAGATAGCAACATATTTCTTCTTAGTCAATACATTATTTTTTTGTGCTGGTGTCACATTGCTAAAGCTGGAGGACTGACAGACAGTCCCTGAGTTGCCTTTTGATTGAATACTTTGAAATAATGTTCAAACATGAAAACATTTAAACATTTGAAATTTTATTTCTAGAAAAGGTTCTTAAGAATGTTACCAGATTCAAAATATACAAAAGGATGTGTTATAAGAATTGTTTTTCTTTCATCCTAGGTCATAGATAAAGTTTCTCTCCCCAGAGACAATTATTGTTACTAGACTATTGTGCTGATTTCCAGAAATGTTCACATAAACTGTTCTTTCTTTCTCTCCTCACCTCACCCCTACTGTGTATGTGCATGTGCATGTTTCACTTTTTATTCACTGGAAGGGAAAGAGTCATGTTTTTTATCATGATTATTTTTATTATTATTTTAAGATTTCTATTAAAATATAGCTAACATACAATATTTTATTAGTTTCAGGTGTACACCATAGTTATTCAACATTTATATACCTAAAGAAGTCATCACCATGCTAGGTTCAGCAACTATCTGACATCATACCATGCCATCACAATATCATTGACTATATTTCCTATGTTGTACATTACATCCCCATGACTTATTTGTTTTATACCTGGAAATTTGAACCTCTTATTCTCCTATAACTATCCCCCTTTTTTGAAATTTTCAATTACAGTTAACATTCAATACTATTTTATATTAATTTCAAGTGTACAACATAGTGGTTACACATTTATATAATTTAAGAAGTGATCCCCCTCCCTAGTCTAGTACCCACCTGGCATTATACATAGTTATTACCATAGTATTGACTATATTCCTTATGCTGCACTTTGCATCCCAAAGACTATTTGGTAACTACCAATTTGTATTTCTTTTTTTTTTCTTTTTCTTTTTTTTTTTTAAAGATTTTATTGAGGAGTTGGGGGAGGGGAGCAGTGCTGGGGAATTGGGGAAAGGGGAACAGACAAGTTGCTGTCCTTTTGTTCTTCAGCCTAGTTGTGGAGGACGTTGCTTCACTGGCCCATGTTGGTATTATCATTGCACTCTTCCTGGGTGAGGCAGATCAGTCGCTGACCACTGGACGGCCGCTCACGGCAGCTCTTGGCAGCTCATACCGGCTGCCGACCACTAATGCTAGCTGCCGGCGACACACAGTAGCTTATGGCAACCCACTGCAGCAGAGGCTGCAGCCTACACTGTCACCAATGACTCATGGCAGCCCAGCTCCAGGTCGAGCTGTTGTTCACCATTTTAGCTGTAGAGGGTGCAGCGTCACTGGCCCTCATGTGGGATCCGAACCGGGGCCCTGCTGCTCAGAGCTGATGTCCCAAGCCAGCTCTTAACCAATACGCCACTTGGCCAGCCCCCAATTTGTATTTCTTAATCCCTTTTCTTTTTTTACCCTGTCCGCCAACCCTCTTCCCATATATCACCCCGAAAAAACTAGTATCCATCTGACACTATACATATATATTACAATATTATTGACTATATTCTTTGTGCTATACTCTACATCCCCATGACTACTGCGTAACAACCAATTTGTACTTCTTAATCCCTTCCCCTCTTTTGCCCACCCTAAGACCCCCTCCCATCTGGCAACCATCAGAATGTTTTCTGTATCTATGAACTTGTTTATTTGTTTGTATTTTCTTTAGATTCCATGTATACATGAAATCATGTGACACTTGTCTATCTCTGTCTGATTTACTATACTCAGCACAATACCCTCTATGTCCATCCATATTGTTACAGAGGGAAAGATCTCTTTTTTTTTTTTTTAATGGCTGAGTAACATTCCTTTGTACCACCTCTTTATCCATTCATCCACTCAGTAACATCCAGGTTATCTTTATATCTAGGCTATTACTCTACAAAATAATTCACATATAAAAGCAGCATTCTTCCTTTACCCTTTTCATATCCTTTTAATAACTGAATTTTTCATTAGTTTTAGAAAAATGAAAATTTACATTCCAAAAAATCTCAGTGCATTGGTATCCTTATAAATCCAATTAATACAATAATTCAACAGATTCTCTTCAAAATATAAATTTATTGTTTTGAATATGTATTTCATTATATATAGACATAGTTTAAAACTATGTAAATCATTGGTTTTATACAGTTGGAATTTCACATTTCATTTCTATGAGATCTTGGTTGAAAGCAGGTGTTTGACAACAGTATGTCATGGCTACTTAAAACTAGTGAATGTATATTTCAAGTGTATGGTCAAGATTATCTACCAAATATGGTGAACCTGCAGTAAATCTTTCAGGAAATGCAAGGTCTATATGTTTAAGGTACATATCAATAAAAATCACAAGACTGTATTTAATGAATATCATTAGCCTAAGACCATACTTTATTTTATTGTGAGAAGATTTACAACAACATTTTTAAATTGTTTGTATTATGCAATGACAGAAAATTAAATATAATGAAGATAATCAAAGGTAAGAAAAGTTGAAAATATTTTAATCTGTTTCTCTAGTGTCAATCTTAGTTATGAATTGTAATAGTACATTTTTAAGCATGCTCTATTTGAGGTTATTCCATGTACTGATAATTTCACCTTATGTTAAAAACACTAAAGTATGAGATTAAATTATTTTCATTGGACTTTTACCATTATCTTGGAATGTGCTAACTTAGGAAAAAGAAAAAAACAAAGAAACATGGACTTCAGAATTCAAATATAGTTTAATGGATTTTCATGCTAAATAATTAATTTAGTTTGTAAAATGTGAAGTTGGAAGCCTTCATTTAGTGAAATAATTTTTCTAGCACTATATTTTGTCTTTTGTTTACATTCAATGAATGTATATTGAACATCTACAATATATGAGGGACATGCCACATGTCAGAATTAAAAGACAAGGAAAAACCCAATACCTAATATTTTGAATGTTAATCAATAAAATGTTTTGTTTATAATTACTATTTTTAAATTAAAAAATATAATTTGTATGTAGTACATTAATATTATATATGCCATTTAAAATATTTTTACCTAGGTTACATCTGTGTAACCATCCTCCAAATCAGGATATAGACTATTTCCTGTATTACAGGAGTCTCTCTTTTGCACAGTAATAGACAGTATCATTCTCATTCAACTACTGTCCTGCCCTCTGTCACTATAGAGTAATTTCTTGATTGTGAACTTGCTCCCACTCATGCCAATACACTTGACAAAAGTGCCACGAAGGTCCTGTTACTTGACTGACATTGTTAAACAAGTACCCTGTTGCTAAAGCCTTGTCTTATCCCAGTACATTTTGAGAACTGTTACCTCAAGCCATTAAGGCTTTTGCTGAGTCTGGAGTTCAACTTTCACAAGTTTCCTTAGCTGACCCTTGGGTATACTTCAGCTGCTTTCCAGAAATGTGTTTTGCTGTCATATTCTCTGATGTTTCCCCTTCATTTCCTCTTGTCCACATATTGATTTTATATGTGAAATAGAATATTGTTTACTGTCGTTATATTTTTGTTTTAGGAGGAAGTTGTCATGAAGGAGTATGATAAGACTGCCAGGTTTACTGGAAGACTACACTGTGTTCTTCTACTTTGTTTTGTCAAGTTTATTGAGATATAATTCACATACAGTAAAATTCAACCTTTTTGGGTAAAATTCTATGTGTTTTGATATACATATATAGTTGTGTAACTACAACCACAATCAAGATACAGAAATTTTCCACAAACTCAAACTTATGTCTGCACCATTTTGTATTCAAACACATCCCTAGCCCTCAATCTTCGGCAACCACTTATTAGTTGTCTTTCCTTATAATTTGTTTTTTTCCAGAATGCCATACAAATGTATTCACATCGTCTTCCAATTTGCATAGTCCCTGGTGAAAACTCTTTTCTAATTCTTATCTCTGTTTATCTGCATGTAATGTATCTTTTATTTGCTTGTTGACTTCATGTTTTCATAAACTTGAATATGAAAATACCTAGGGGTATTTTTCATTTATGTATTTGTTCATTGCTATTTGTCCTGCTTGGGATCTTTGGACATCTTGGCTATATAGTTGATGGCAACATCTTTTGTTATTTTTGGAAAATTCTTGGGTAGTCAGTCTTCAAATATTTATTTTTCCTCTTTATTCCTTCTTTCTTGGATTATATTGCATATTATCTTTTCTTTCAGTATTTCAATTGCATATGGTATAATTTCTTAGTTTCTTTTCCTAATGCTGGGTGATCCCAAATTGATTCTCAAACTTAACCCCATCATTGCATCACAATGCAGAGGTTGGAAAGCCAAACACTCACTTTTTCAGCCTCACTTTACAGCTAGTGGTGGCTACAAAGCTCTGTTCTAATCTGTAAATTTAAGTGGAAGTTTGGTGCAAGAGCTTCTGAAAATGGTGGGTTTCTTTTGTTTATTTTTTTTTCAAACATTTCAGATAAAGATGGAAAAATGCAGCCAGAGAAACTTTCCCACCTACTTTATGCCTTGAAAACATAAATTTTGTCACTGTAACAGCCATCTTGGACTCACACAACTGTAAACTAATATGCTAAATATGGTAAAACTAAAATGCATATGAAATCAGAATATTTGATATTGTTGAGCCACTGAACCAGCTGTGAAATTTCTACACTTATACTTTTAAAATATTTTTTCATAGTGCTGAAAAATTAAAATAACAATTAAATCTGAATTCTAAATTCAACAAAAGTATGCTTCTAAAAAAAATGAAATATATACTTTCAGATAAATGAAAGCTAAGAGATTGTGTTACCACAAGCTAAGAGATTGCAATACAAGAAAAGCCAAACGATGTTCTTCTGGATGAAGGAAAGTAGAACTGGATGGAATTAAATCTGAAGGAAAAAAACAAAGAGCACTAGAAATGGTAAGTAATTGGATACATACAAAAAGCATGTTTAATTCTTAGCAAAATTACTCTAACAGACAAACTACTGTTTAAATCAAGAATAATGACATTATAAACCAGGGCTAGGACTTAGGTAAAAATGAAAATTATGAAATAGTAAAAATGATGGGAGCTAAGTAAATGGAATTACATACCTTTATGACATTTGACTGGGAAATGTGAAATGGGAAGACATGCAGTATTTACTTTAAGTAAACTGATAATTTAAGAATGTAAATTTTAGATCCAAAGCAACCAATCAATGTATGAAATTTATAAAACATAAATATAGTTATGTAGACTGGAAAAGAACAATTCTGAAATAATAATAATAATAATGATAATAATAATAATAATAACGTGTAACGGTATTAAAGTAGAACATTGAAGAATAATTTTTTAAAAAGGTCTACAAACTCTGTACTGTAAAAACATAAAATATTTCCAGGAAGAATGTAGAATCTTTAAAAAACAGTGGGGCATATAAGGTTCATGAATTGGAAACATTAATATTGTTAATGTATCAAATTTCCTCAAATTGATCTGTATAGTCAGTTCACTCCCAATTAAAATCCCAAGCAAGCTTTTTTGTGGACATTGACAAACTGATCTAAAATTTATGTTAAAAAACAAAGAACCTGAAAAATCAAAACAGCATTGAAGAAGAAAATTAACTTGGATAACTTATACTATCATCTTTCAAGACCTATTATAGAGCTACAGTGATGAAGAGAGTGTTTCATAAGGATAGACACATAAATGAAACATAATAGTCTATAAATAGATTTATACAGATACGGGCAACTGATTTTCAACGAAGGTGCTAAAGTATTTCAATAGGCTTTTCAACAAATTCTCCTGGATATCTGTATGTAAAATCTAATATTGATCCCTGTATGTTATTTCTAAAAATTCAAAATGGATATTATCTATAAATATAAAAATTAAAACTATAAAACTTCAAGAAGAATATATAGAGGACATTTTTCACAAACTTGGGGTAGGCAAAGGTTTCTCAGGGTGAACACGAAAAGCGTTAACCACACATGAATTAATTGATGAAATGGACTTCGTAACAAATTAGAGATTCTGCTTTTGAAAAAAAGCTCACATTGGATAAAAAGTATGTTTGAAACATAAATCTAGCCAAGAATTTCTATCTAGGATATATGTGGACCTTTTACAAATTATACTAAAAAACAAACAAAAAATTTTATTTATTTTTCCCCCCATCCTCCCTCCCACCTCCAAGCTGTTCTCAGTCTAGTTGTGAAGGATGTCGCTCACTGGCCCATGTTGGTATTACAATCATCGCTCTCTACCTGGCTGAGGCAGTCGGTCGCCAGCGATTGGATGGCAGCTCACAGCAGCCCAGTTCCAGGTCTAGCCATTGTTCACAATCTTAACTGTAGAGGATGCAGCTTACTGGTGCAGCTTACTGGCCCATGTAGGAATCGAACTGGCAGTCCTGTTGTTTAGCGCGCCCGCACTATTACCAACTGAGCTATCCAGCTGCCCCCCAAACAAAAAATTTTAAATAGGCTAAGTCTCAAACAGATACCTCATGAAATAAAATATATCAATGACCAGTAAGATCCTGAAGTGATGTGCAACATAAGAGCTAAAATTAAAACCACAATGAGATACCATTTTACTTTCCCTAGAATGGTAAAATTAAAAAATGCTTACAATACCAAGCATTGGCCAAAGTATGCACTTTTACTCTCATATATAATGAGAGAGTGACTTTGAGACTATTTTGGCATTTCTTATAAAAGTTTAGCATATTTTGGTATTTTCTCAAGACAAATGAAAACGTGTCTATCAATGACATATGTAGATGTTTATAGCTGCTTTATTTATATTAGCCACTGATTGAAACTCAAGTATACATAAACAAAACAAACTGGTACATGCATACAATGGAATATTACTCAACAGTTCATAAGTACTAACTTCAGATATATGTTACAACAAGCATGACTCTTACAACACCATGCTGAGCAAAAAAGCCAGACATGGGTACTGTATAATCCATTTTATACGTGTATGAGTTCCTAGGAGAAAATAAGTTATGGTGATAGGAATCAGGTTACTGGTAGCCTGTGGTCAGGGTTTGGAATAGAATTGAATAAATAAGGCCATGAAAATGTTCTAGAGTGATATAAGTTTTAATATGTTTATTATAGTCATAGGTTAAAGGTCTACACAGTTGTAATAACCTCTACTGGACAATTAAAATGTGGGCATATTATTCAATGTAAATTATCATTATAAAAGGTTGATTCCAAACAACATAATCAGAACTATATTTCAGAAGGATAATATGTCAATGATGTGTATAGAATGAAAGGCAGGGAGTAGGGGTTAGACAGATTGAGGGCTAATAGAACAGGTAAGAGAGCATTGTCACAGTTAAGGTAAGAGGTAAGGGACACCTATGGTGGAAAAGATAAATAAAGTTTAGGAAGGGAAATACAAAAAGATAATTGAGGATTTAAGTGCTTTGCTTTTTCTGACCTTTTAAGTTGGAGAGCCAAATTCCTGAAATATTTAACCACTATATTTTTGCTTGAAGCTATTAAAATAATGCTATACTTCAAAAAAGAGTGATTAATAGACAACAAACAACAACAAAAAGGCTACTTTGGAGCAGACATAGAATGGAAAATACACATTTACTAGCCTATGGTATTTATAGAGTCAATTTCTTGTTATAACTGGGTAGTAATATGTTAAATGAAAGCAATATTCCTGAATATGCACTCACCATACCCAAATTCTTTGTGACAAACTATCATACTTTTTTGAAAGTCCTGTGGATCTTTGGATCACCTGGACTACAAATTGGGGATGCACATTTGCAAAATACAGGAAATGTGGGACTAGTTTATGTAAATTTGTTGGTATAGTTTTCAGCAGTCATCTTTATAACAGTAATGATATATCGAGTTCATGACCTACCAAAGTCATTTAGTCTTAACTATATTAAGAAATGTCTTTTAATTATGCTAAGAAAACCTGGACTACGAGTACTTACTTTTAAAGATAGAATTAAAATAATATTTTTTCATAATGCAACATTTTTATCTATTAGAAAAAATAAACTCTCTCTGGCCCTTTCTAATGGCATGCTCTTTTAGTAAAAACAAAATTCTGTTACAGAAAGAAACAGCTGGAATTGCTCTAAAAGGTAAAATAGAAGTATTTTGACAAGACTGCTAGGAATTAAGGTTAACTATGTCGAGAAGGCAGAAGTAACTAACATGGAGAGATTACTATTCTGATAAAAAAGGGAAAACGTCTTAGAGAAAGGAAAGGTCAAGAGTTAAATGTCACAGTATTTAACTGTGGGCCAAACTATACTCTGTGGTTTATATCTTGGTTTAAGATCTGAGATGTAACCTTTTGCTTTTGCCCCAAAATACAATACTAATAAATAGGTTGTTAATATACATTTAAAGTGAAGAATTTGGAGGGGGGTGTATTTAAATTTTAAAAAAGAAGAGAGATACTGGAACTTGGAACAGTCTTTGCTCTGGCAAGATCTTAGCAAAGACAATATCTTTAGCGAAATGTATACGAAGGGGTCGCACTTGGAGAGCACAATGTTTTGTGCCTAGCACTTCCCAAGTCATTAACATTTATATGAATTTTCAGTGTATCTTTAAGGATCATATTTACAACACGACCACCCAGACTCTGTTCACTCTAAAATGATAAGAATGAAGCCTATAAGCAATTTTGAAATTTTAGGGATATAAAGATTTTATCAGAACGTTAAGTATATTTCTAATTTAGTTTAATCTCCTCCATATCTGATGTAAAATGCATGTTTGCAAAGCTGCGTAATCCACAAAATTTTGCTCTGAGGATAACTGTAGGTATACTTTTTGTGATGTACAATGCCTTTTCCAGAAAGCTATGGGCTATATACAATTCTTGTATTTGTATGAAGACAAATCAGAGGGCCATCTCAAGATTCCGGGGCTAGTTTGAAGCTCCGCACTCAGTATTTCCTTGGTACCCTCTGCTTACCCTATTATTGCATTGGTCACATTAAATTATAATTGCTGGGCTGTATATGTGTAGATTCTGTGAAGGCAGAGGCTGATCTTCAAGCACAATATCTCAAACAGAAATGTGGGTGTTCAGTAAATATTATTAAATGATTAAAAATGAAGCAAATTAAGAACCAAAGCTCTTAAGCTGACAGTATTTTAAATAAACATTATCAATATCTTTGGATTAACCCAGGAATAATGAAATCATATGACACAATGTTTTTGAATGATTAATTAAATTGTCTTCTTTGATTTTGTGGCTCCTTCATTCCTGGTTTTTGCATCTGGTCTGACATCAATGTTCTCAGTAAGTCTCCCTGATAAAGAGAACACTGTTATCATACTGGCCACATCACTGAGGTTTATGGGTTTTCAACTTAACCCAGAAAAGTGTTTTGTGAACAACATAGAACAGAATGAGACTTTTCCTGATAATATCCTAGGTATAGGCATTGTACTTTGACCACATAAAAAGCCAGAAAATAAAATAGCCATGATGAGTTACGTATTTTTATTCACTTCTGTTGCTTCAAAAAAAGAACTCTAACTTTCAAAACTGACATTACAGATTTAAAATAATACTCTAATATTGAGCAGATTCCTCAAGGTAATGGAGAATCTTGAATTTCCCCATTTTTAAGAGAAATGTAATATTTGATTAATTTGGAAATGCATTTTGTAAATGTGATTTATCCTCTGATAACATCAAATATCTTATTCCTGAAAAGGATCTTCAGTGTTAACCTGTCCTATTTTCACATCCAAAGAAACTCAAGCATAGAAAAGTGAGGTTGCCTGACCTGGCTTTGGAACCAGGCTGCTGGAGTTGGCACTCCGGGTCTTCACTGGAGAACTTTTCACACAAGGGAACTCACTGGAACTCTATTTTATCTTTTCCTCCTTTTTAAAATGGGCAATCAGTGCAGCCTAACTGTAGAATCATTGTGAGTATTAAATAAGCGAATGTGAAACACTGAGAACAATGCCTGATACACAGAAACTACTCATTAAGAATTAGCTCTCTACCTGGGAAATTCCAAGTCCTATTCAGATCTTTATTCCAATCATTTTCTTAATCCATGATAGCATGTGTTCTTACTTGTAATGTTTAGTGAAAATATGTATGATGCTTTCAAAATAGGCACTTTGTGAGGAGCTGAATTATCCTTTATTACATGTTACAATAATCCTCTTACTAATATGTCCTCTTACTGTGGAGGACTGTGGAATTTTCCCTACTTGCAAGATAAGTTAACTTGTCACAGTTTTATGGAAACAGACAAAAGACAGGAAATTCTTGAATCAGAGATGTAAGACTCTCAGAAAAAGTAGCAAAGCTCAGCACACTTGTGCTGGCCCTCTATGATACTTGCACATCCAGGGGGCTGCTTTACAGTAGAGGAACCTGGGGCCAAAGGCAGTATGTTTTTGTTTTTTTGGCAAGCATCAAATATGGTAGCAAGCAATAAACAAATCAGCTGCCTCCCCTTTTGGAGCAAGGGGACACATGTAATCACCTTGTGGTCTTCTGGACCTACACGTCTGCTTCTGTGACTAGATGCAGAAACATCTCTGCATCAGGACAAGTCTTGCAGTCTGGCATATTCAGCAAAAACAGGCAGGATTCTCAGGGCCATAGTAGACCTCTTCCAGTACACACTACAAAAATGTAATTAAATCAGCAAAATGATGACTAGTTAGTTTAGAGACTTAAGGTAAGATAGTTATCAATAACTGGAAAATAGTTTAAATTACAAAGCCAAAAACCAACCGACCAACCAAGGCCTCATCACCTCCCCACCACACTCCCTTTCCAACTTGGCAGAGTCTCAAATGTTAATATCTAACTGGGAGGAGTAAGCAGGGAAAAAGGAAAGAATCCCTCAGTCCTCTCTATGTTCCTCTTGTTTCTGACCCTAGATTGGGAGGTAAGAAGTCTTATCTTTAAAAGATTACAATATCAATAAATAAATCGAACTAGACATTTAAAATTACCAAGTACAACTCTATTTGTGGCATAAAGTAATGGAAATGCTCCTGTCATCTAAGAAGGAGTGGAAAAGTAATAGGACCCACCTACATAGGCTCAGGTCTAGTTCTGTTGTAATGTGGCAATTGTAACGTAAAGAATCTTCTAGTTACCTCAGCTTACACTAGTCATCTTAAGTCTGTTCTCACTATTTTGGAGACAGGGTTAATGGGAATGTCAATTATATTTTAATAAACCTCTAGGATAGATTTAATTTATTTGATCCATAAATCTGACAGATATACATGGTGAAGATGTGATCAAAGTTACATAAAATTGGGCTTTGTAAATTGAAGTCACAGTCATTTATTAACTTAAAACCAGAGCTATCTAAAATTTTAATATATAATGGGGCCTGAGAGTTCATGTCATTTAATTACTTTGATAGATGAGTTGAAGCTTAATCAAATATTATTAGTATGGGAGCACGCAGTCAATTAATAGAGTTGGTCTCCAACAAGAGTCCTGATACCCAATCTAAATATTTTTGTACTGTAGCGTGACTCATGACAAGCATTTCAACCCACCCACACAATGACAAAATAATCAGAAATACACAGACAAAATAAACAGTATAATTGTCAAAATAATATATAATTGAGGATTGCATGTACACCTTATCCTTATCTGGCAATAATTCATAGTTTTATAATTATATTGCTTCCTTTTTTTTATGACAGGTCTCTATCAAGATGATGGTACTTGGGAAGATCACATTTATGTTAAATTTCACTCCAGAGTGAGTTATATCATCAATTTTTATTAATACTATGGGGTATTAGACAACCAGGGAGCAAAACAATGATCAAGCTCTGTTATTGATCTCACAGATGGAAGGCTGACACAAATAGAAAAGCGGACATGTTGTGATGTAGTTCTTAGCTTTGCAAACTAATATATTTGGGGTAAGGCTTTAAAAGAAATCCTAAGTGGAGGACTATTAAAAGGATGAAGGAAGGCTGGTAAGCTAAAACTATTATGAGTAGAGAAGCTTTAAAAAACTAGTGGTATTTGTGATATATCTATATGACAATGAAATCAACAGATGACAACCACACTTCCCAAACTATGTACCAAGGCACTCTCTCACAAGATGCAGCAAACTCATGGGAGATCAGCATAATATTTTAAAATTTCAAGGAAAAACACAGCAACACTCAGTGTCTTCAGACACCTAGTGAATTGACCTATTAACAATATCAACATAACATTGGCCTACATGCCTTCCAATGACATCATAATTTGCTAAGTTGTGTTTCCTGAGGTAGTTGCATTTCCTGATAAAAAGTAAGTACCATATGAGAATCAATGTGAAACAGGAAATGAGTGTGTGAATGCTTGATCCGATTTAATGGCTTGTAGAGCCTAACAGGTGCACACATCCGATTTGTAATTGTGGTTTCTTAAGAATGAACTAAAAGTATTATTTTGTTCTTTCAATTTATATACATTTTTTCCAAAAGCCTACTAAGCTGTTAGGACATAAATACTTATTAAGCTATTTGGTATTAGCTACTAAAGAAATGGAACTGTTAAGTATTTCCTTTGGCCTAGGACAGGCAATGAAAAAATTACTAAGTTAATGTGTTATGAATCCAAATGTGTGTGAGCCTCCCAAGCTTTGGAAAAAAAGGAACTTTTTTGGATAATTTTT
Organism: Hipposideros armiger; assembly: GCF_001890085.2. Lineage (NCBI taxonomy): Eukaryota > Metazoa > Chordata > Mammalia > Chiroptera > Hipposideridae > Hipposideros > Hipposideros armiger. Next base: position 70,505 of record NW_017732402.1, on the reverse strand, counting down.
TATAGAATGAGTTAATTCTCTTGATCCTTTACTTTTTGGGAGCTCTGAATGCATTTTAAGTCAAAATTTTCAGGTTAATCTGTCCCATCTGTATCACAATGCTATTTTTTATAATTTCAGTGTGTATTTAGGCATCTGTATCATGATTACTGTGATGCATGGTGTAAAGACCATCTGAAAATCTTTTAGTCCTTTTTGACTAAACAGTTTTTGTTGCCTTACAGCCTCATCCTTGACCACCCCCCAAACATCAGCCCCTGACCTAACAAGGTCACAAAAAAGTGCCTCGAAAAACTAAGACCCAGTAAAATGATATCGATAAAGCTTCCTCAAGGGAGTGTCCTAAAAAACTGGGACCCGACAAAATGATGTCAGTTATCTCCCTTAGTTCATGGCCGCAGCTACAGCTATACCATCCTGGGGGTTGTGTGTGTAGGAGTGCAAAGACACAACATGTGTTGGAGTACTATGGGTCTGGTTGATAAAAATTGGCCTTAAGACATTTATCACACAGACTTTAAAAAAATAAAAAAGTTTTACTCCTTTAAAGTTTCTTAATAAAAGCTTCACGTTGGCTCGATTAGGTGCTCAGTTCCAGAGAGAGACTGCAGCCCCCTGGCCTCGTGTCATAAATCTATATTTGTCTCTTATATTTCTTTCACCCTAAGCTGTCCCTTCTCACTCATCACTGCCTGTGCTGCAAGGGACGCCACAAGTTTCCTTTTCTCTTCCTGCCCCGCCTTCTTCTCCTGCTCCTCCTTCTGAGAAAGAAACCTAGTTGCATGTGAGATTAATGGACGGATCATGGTGTTTGGAGTCAGACCTAGGTGTAAATCAGAATCCTATATGTGTAGTATTGAGGAAGGTATTTAGCTTGATGATGCTTTGAACATAACAAATATGAGTACGGGGCTATTCTCTGAGGGTTACTAGTTCAGATTATGCGTATAGGGTTTCACTGGGATGTGTTTCTTTTACCTCTCATGCATTTATTTCTAGCTCTGCCTGCTTGTTCAAGCTCTGTAATCTGTCCAAGTCTCAATGTCTTCAATGATTAAACTGAGGCTATATAATACTACCTTTTATAATGTTGTGTTAACAAATAATATAGCCCAGATAAAATATAAAGTATAATGCTTCCACAGGGAAAATATTATATGTGAGTTGTTCTTCTTCTTATTGCTCCTATTATTACTAGTAGTAGTTCAGCCTTGTTCCATACATGCCTCATCCACAGTGTATAGTATGCAGTGACCCTCCTTTGTGTGCTTGGCAAAAATGTATTTATTATAAAATTAATTATTTCGTGACTAGAAATAAGGATTAAGCTTGGCATCACATAAATGTCTAAAACTTTCAAAGAGTGTTTATGAGATAAATTACACTTTAGTGAAAAACCTATAGTTCAAATGTGTTTTCTCAAATGAGCTAAAGGTGTCACAGCCGCTGGTGTCCCATGTGGGGACGGCAGATCCCAATGAGAACAAAGTAAAAAAAGGGCATTCTATGTGTCTGCAAAGGCAGCCAGAATAATGTAGTAATGGTTCTCTACCCACTGGGACATTTCATATACTCATCCATCTCTTTTAGTCTGAGATACGGGCAGTTCCTTCCAATACTCTTATTCTTGGCTCACTCAAATGATTGCTTTGCCAGAAATAAGGCCACAGTTCAGTGTTGCCAGATGGGCCATGCTCCGCAGGCTCTCAGATGAGGGCCTCAGCCTGTTTATGACACACGTCATGTCTGAGGTGAGGTAGAGAGTGTCCATAGTGGACTCTCAGCAATTGTTCGAAGTGGAAAACATAAAGAGATAGCTTGCTTTTCATAATGTCAGACTACAGGACACAGTGCAATGTCTGAAAATAAAGTCCATTGAGTGAAATAAATAAAGAGGGAGCATTTGGTGTAAAACTTATGTTCTAATTCTAATTCAATAAGAATCCATACAAAACTCTGAGGTTTCACATTTGAAAAGGGGCAAGCCCTAAACTTTGGGCCCTTCTACTTTATTTATTTATTTAGTAATTTAAAAAACTTGCTAACACAGTGAATCTTATATTGACACGTGAATAATAGCCAATACCTTCCCTGGATTTTGTCCAGGCTTCTTACGAACAATAAGATTGGAAAATGCAATATAAACTTTGTGATGGTATTTTGACAGCCCTTTGTCAGGCACATCACTGAAATAGCTGTTTACATTTCACAATCAATTTCATTCAATAGAAGTTATACAGTGTTTCTATTGACATTTTCCCTGAAATTTTAAGGCTGAAGAGCATTTCTGTGACCCACTTGTCTGAACAAGGGTTTGAAATAAAGCACTTGTGACGTCTCTGGGCACTGGGGAGGTACTCATGATCTCAACCTCTCAAATCTCATAAGCTATAGAGATAAGATGAGCAGCAGTTAGGGGGTAAATGCATAAAATGACTTTTGTATCTGAAATCCATAAAAGCATGTCAAAATACCCTGTTGACATACTTGCTTCAAAATCTTGAAATGTAGCAGATCGTGTTTTGAAATTACTTCCCAGTGGTGGATTTCAGTGGATTTCCATGTGGATAGAAAACAGGCAATTATGTTGTTTAAAGAGTCTAGAGATGTCAATGTGATAACACATAATGGTTTAAAATAGAATATTAAATGTGAGTTCCTTGAAGACAGAGATCATCTATTACTCATATACGAATACACAGCACATAACAAAGTCTCTGATTGGTAACAAATACACAAAACATGTTCACTGAATTTAACTAATTGAGTCACACCACTTCACCATCATGGAAAAAGAATACTAGATTGGAAATCCAGGGCAGTGACTCTTAAACTAGAATTCCCTGAAGACCTTGTTAAAATACACTTTCTTTCTCAATCCCTCTCTTTCTCTCTCTTTCCATTCCACACAGATACGTATATATTGTCATTAGGACTAAAGTAATAATGCAAAAGAAAATTTAAAAAAAAAAAAGAGGAAAGGAAGGAAAAAGAGAAATGTTAAAGAAAACCCTAGACAGTGAGAAGAAAACTAGGTCCAGTCTCATAAGCAGCCAAACAAAAGAAATATTTTCATATCAGTTTTCTTTCTTTTTTTTTAAAGATTTTATTGGGGAATCGGAAGAGGGGCACAGTGTTGGGGAATCAGGGAGAGGGAACAGACAAGTTGCTGTCCTTTTGTTCTTCAGTCTAGTTGTGGAGAACGTCAATTCACTGGCCTATGTTGGTATTATCATTGCTCTCCTCCTGGGTAAGGCAGATTGGTCACTGCTCATTGGATAGCCAGCTGCTCATGGCGGCTCTTGACAGCTCATTCTGACTGCCTGCCGCTCACAGTAGCTTAGAGGAGCCCACTGAAGCCTCACTGCAGCCTACGCCATCGCCGGCGACTCGCGGCAGCCCAGCTCCAGGTCGAGCTGTTGTTCACCATCTTAGCTGTAGAGGGCACAGCATCACTGGCCCTCATGTGGGATCCAAACCCGGGCACCTGCTGCTTAGAGCTGGCGTTCCAAGCTAACTCTTAACCAATGCGCCACTCAACTGGCCCCATATATCTATTTTCTTTATGCTCAAATATAAGACATTCGTAAAGGTAAAGAAAAGGAAACTGCTGGGAAGTCCCTTTGTAACAAGTCAGGGGACTTTTTTTTCTGGGACATTTCACCTTAGTTCAAAATAGAATCATAAAATAATTCTGTATTCCTGTTGCTGAGGAAAGAGCTCCCATTATAAATTTTTCCTTAGACGTTTTCCCTCTCAACCCCTACATGGAGCCAACCTCAGTGAATAATTTCAGCAAGAGAAAGGGAAGACAGAGTGGTAATAGGAAAAGGTAGGAGAAGCTTACAACACAGTGCTCACTTTCCCAGTACCCTCCAGGACACACATGACACATGTGTGTTTATACCTAGGCTACTCTTGGTCATGGGCTACGATTATTTTGTAAAAACCAAATTTTCCATGCTTTGTTTGGTTTGCCAGTTATGTGACTTGACTACTTAGAGCACATGGTAAATTTGTTTTGCAGGCTTTGTAATACAGTGTACCCTACAGGGATTTACGCTGCATTCTGATGATTGTCTGGTTACAGAAATCCTTGTAAACCCCGAGCCTACTAAATATAACATACCATGCCAGCCTGCTCTCAGCTGCTCCTAACTGGGTCCTGAGATGTAGTTAGCAGTTAAAGTAAAAGTCAGGTTACTTTATTTGAGTGAGTAAACGTTGGCTTTTGGTTAAATGTTTCATGTGACATAATTACTGGTTTCAAACTCATCAAGTGAATATCTCATCCATATGCATGCATATTTTAATGTTATATTTGTCTATGTTTAATTAGTTGAAAATGTTTAATGGTACATTTTATAGTCAGTATTTTTTATTAAAAATTCTCAGTTGTGCAAAAAAAAAAAAAAGTCAGCATTCCCTGAATACTGGTTTAAGCTACAGATTCTAGTTAACTGTACCATGGGTGTTTATTTCATCTTCCTTACATTCTTCAATAGTTTATCTGTCTCTCCCGATAAAGCCAATACAATTGTGCCAAGGACAGGTCCTACAGTGCACAGGGAATTGAAACTCATAGAAAACCATATCATACACAGAGAGGCATTTTTTTTTGGGTGAAATTCTTGCTGAATTCATTGGAGGAAACTAATGTCTTTCAAATTCAATTGATATTTAATCAGTCATTGTATGGAAGTTGTAATTAAAGTCTAAATATTGAACAATTGCAAATTACAACATCCGCTTTTTATCCCATTAGTAATAAAAGTAGTGGTATACAGAAATGACCATTCCAAGGTAGGTCAGAGAATGTGTGTGCATGTATGCAGTCTAGGACATGGGAAAAAATGAGTAAAGAGGGTACGTCAGATTACGGCCTCTAGCCTATGGCTGCATACAACTTTTCCCAATTCTGAATGATGAAAGGTTGAATAAAAGTTATTACCAGAAACACTGCATGTTGTATTTATAATTACCTTAACTATATAATAAACTGTATACATCTTTGTTTTTCTAGGGTTAAAAAAATAATCTTTACCAAATCCTGGTAACTGCATAAAACAATTCAGAATTTTTTTTTTTTTTTGGTAGCAAGATAAACCTCTGGACCAGTTGGGCCATAGCACACATTTGAGATTCAAGGTTTTATTAGGGAGATGAGGCAAGCAGCATCCTTTCCAGCGGGCTTAGCCCAGCTGGCGTGTGTGTGTATATTGAATAAGAATTGAGAAAGCACTAGACTGAGAGTTAGGCAATCTGTCATCACCTCTTCATGCTGCATCCAACCAGCTTTGGATAATCTACACTGGGTTGTATAGGCCAGGCAGATATGTTTTCTTCCATTGGTAGAAGTCTTTGGCATTTCCATTGCTTTAAGAGGTAGACTTGGTCAAATTATACAGTTCTCAGGGCCTTAGTTTCCTCATATATAAAATGAGTATAATAGTCATACCTAATTAATAGGGTTAAGAGAGGATTGATTACATTAATACATGTAATGAGCTGTGGATGGTTCCTAGTATATAATACCGAGGGTGTCAAAACACATGTATACACATGACTTGTATTTATCTTTTGTTATCGGTATATATTGACTATTACAATTTTAATACAGTTTTTTCCTTTCTTAAATTGTGTATACATTTTTTAGGTGCCCTCTGTATATGCACAAGAATCATAACAAGGCAGAATAATGGGGTGGTCAAGAGCATGACTCTACTAGAGCTTGACTGTGTGGATTCAAATCAAGACCCCCCCTCCCAACATGCTAATGGTGTGATGTGACTTCTCCAAGCCTCAGTTTTCTTATGTGTACAATGGAGATGGAAATAATATCCACCTTATCGAGACATTTTGGAGGATTAATTGAGAATGTATATGTAAAACACTTAGTACAGCTTTGTAAAATGTAGTTATTTTTTGTCTTATTCTGAAATAATTATAAATGTATGCATCTTTACTCTCTATATAAAATAGTTTTTGTTGCTTTCAAGTAGTGTAATTTAAATTTTTTCTTATTATATTTACTTATGAGTAAAATGATTAAAAAGGGAAATCTGGTTTCTTGAGTTTAAAAGAGAGAAACTGAAGTCTTTAGAAAAGTTTACTGTATAAGGAAATGCACCCACAATGTTACACATTCTGTAAAAATAAAACGTTCTAGAAAGAATCTGTAGTGAAGTGATATGACATTGGAAGCATATTCTGATTTCTAAAAGAAGAAAAAATCCTACTTGCCATATAAACACGCAAAATAAGGAAAAATTAAGGTGATACATTGTGCATTCTGAGAATGTTTTTGTATATTGTTTGCAATCATATAATTTCATATAGTATGAAATTGAAATATATAATTTATCTAAAAGAAGGAGGTTGCAATTATGGGATTTTGGTGATTCTAGGCACTGTGAACAAAGATTGACTACTCATGTGTAATTATGTAGAGTGAAGTATTCTGTTAGATGTGTCCACAAGATGCAGAGCTCAAGAAGGAATCACCTAATTCTGTGTCCTGTTTCTCTACTTTCTCAATCTCCTTTTGTGTTTTAGAAGCCTCTTGGGGCAACAAATTACTTTTGGGCTTCCAGGAATTCTTCACTTACTCTCCTTCATTTATTTTCCTCTTTCCTTTTGCTGCGGTCACCAACACATACACAGCAACAGCTACTTTCCATTAATGTCCTTAACCCAGGGCCTTTTATGAGTACATCCTTAAGATCCACTTAGTTCCTGATGGCCTGCTTCATAGTTAGCTTTATGCATTTTTTATATGTTTTGTGCTGGTCCTTCCAGTGCCCGTTAATATCTTAAAAGGAAAATATGTTCCACTGTAAACTGTAATAATGGTGTCAAATGACAGTTTCCAGTGGAGGGGGAATGCATTGTGGAAACTTTTTTGGAAGGCATTTATTTTCCAAAATGTTAAAATGTAAATCAACTAAAGGTATATGCATAATAAATATTTAGTGTTAATATGAATAATAACGTGTTCTGTTCCCAGTAGCTTTCCTCATTATGACATATGTCTCCAGTCCATCTGTTCTCCATTCTGCGTTGCCATATTTAAGATGGTTCTTGAATATATGGGACTACAGAAGTTTATAGATGAAGAAGTGTACAAGGTAGTACTGTTATGTTAATCAGCTTTTATTTTACTTTCCAAATAAGAAGAGTGCTCTGCAAAGCCAAAAGGAATATCTTCCCTAAAATGAACAAAAGCTATTGAAAACTTTCTTTAGGCAGCTTTAAGCATATTTTTCTGGGATTAATTTTGACTCAGAGCATAAAGAAGAAAGTAATAATTTTGCAGAAAGTTTTTTCTAATGCAATATGTCTGTGATAAGGCAGTGGGTTTACTGACAGGAGAAATTGAGATGTAAGGTCTTGAAAACTGATCACTTTCATATACAGTATTAGGCTTATTCATATTAGGTGGTAAGTTATAACTCTTGGCTTTTTTCATGTTTTTTGGCTTTTACAAAATGCAAAATGACCCACACTTGGCTTTTCAAAACAACAGTTAATTGAACACTTGAAATTAATACTAGCACACAAAATAACTATGTTTATTTGGTCTTAAATTTGAATCCTGCTGTTTTAAGCATATTAATAAATTGGTGATCCTATTAACAATAAAGTCTTATTAGGAAATGCATGTAAAACACATCATTTGATAAGTATGCTCAATTTGCTTTGGGAGAAGACATATCTGAATGAGAGAGTTGCTGTAACACGTGAACTTTAACCCTATTTCCAAAATTATATTATTTTGGGCAAACCATGAATTATTATTGAGTCACTGCTTTTTGTATGTTCAATAGTCAGAAGTTAATATATTTAATCATAACTAATATGAAAGCATGTGCCTTGAAAGAGGTATGCCTAATCAAAATGATTTCATGATGGTTTGTTTAACAATATTTTTTCGAAAATAATCTATTTCTCAAATTTAGTAATACTTTGATTCACTAATCCATTTCTATTTTATTTGTAGAAAAACATAACCCTAAAATGTAAAGTACTTTAATCATTCCAAAGCATCATAAATATTTTGTACCTATAACCTATTATTTTTTTAAGAGGAAAAATAAATTCATAACCCTAGGGTTTGGAGGAACTAGACCAAAGCAACTTACCTCAAGCATGTGACTTATATAAAAGTTATCATACATATCTTTGAGAAGATATAATTCTACAGTACCTCAGAATATATGTGTGTTCTTCCATACCAAAAAATAAATATCATTTGTATTTCTTGTAAATTATACAACATATATTTCCCCAAAACTTGAAGTGAAATTGAAAGAAAGGTATACTTAGTTGTGCTAGAAGGAAATCTGTACTTTTTCTTGTGTTTACAACCAATATTATCTTTTGGACCAGTTAGTGCTAAATTGGTACAGATTTTTTTAAAATATGTTTATTTCTTATTGTACAGATTTTACCTGCATAAAATCAGAGTTTAAGCATAATGCCACTTTATTTGCATGAGCTCCTCCTAGGACCCTGGCAGAGGCCCTAGCCATGTATTCATGGTCTTTTGTTTTACTAAAATTTACCAAAGTAAATTACATCAACTAAAACCACTTGAGATTGTTGTCTCTTCAATCCAAATTGTGCATCAAGTGACTTTGGAATAGCCATGGACATTTATGGAATCTGCCTAGAGGAAGAATGGAATACATTGTGTTTGGGTATAGTTGAATATCTTTTTGGCAATCCCTTTGTGATTTAGCAATGTCCTGTACATAGTTAATTTATTTCTCACTATTCTCTTGCAGGAATGTTTTTCTAGAAGTGTTGTGCAAACTTGTCAGACATCACAGCATCGCGATACAAAGGCAAAAGACATATCAAGGTATGAATAGCCTGTCCTGTAGCACTCAGGCCTTGATGTGTGGGGCAGTGAGGAAGGAACAAGGTGTGAAATGTGTGAAGCCTAATGCTGATCTCTGTAATGTTTTTTCCATTGACTGACACCAGGTTAAAACAAAGCTCTTCACTGTAGTCTTATACTCAACTATGTGCTAAAATCTTATAATAATAATAATAATAATAATAATAATAATAATAATAATAATAATAAGTTTCTATCAGCTGTCTAAAAGACAATTGTAATTTTACAGAAACTATTATGAAAGCATCATCACACAAAAAGTTAGTTTTAAGCCAAAAACTGTAGAGCAAAATGTATTATAAAACTGTTAGATAGCTAAATTAAAAACACATTTACATGATTTTTGTGGATTTTTAATGTGTGTGGTATATGTCAGCTTTTGATAATGTTATGATTTATTTTCAGATTCTAAATATATTTTCATACTGAAATTTAAACTCATAATTTTATATTTTTAAAGAGAATCCCCCAACTTGTATCAGCTATAGACCTCATAAAACTGAATCTGCCCCACTTTATAAATAGTAATTAACTGATATCCCTCTTGTTTATATTGTGATTGAAAACATATATGTGAAAAGTCAAACTTACATCTGTGATCTCTCTAATTTATGCTTAAAGAAGGTTGACCCAATGAATCCTTACAACAGTCACACAAGAAGAAATCTAATTCTAATAACAATGACTATTTACCAGCTACCATTTTATTTATATTAATTTATGTGTTACTGTAAGCTCATAAGAAAGATTATAATAATGATATCATCTCCATTAAATAAATAAGAAAACTGATGCAGAGAGAAGGTCAGTGATTTGCTCAAGCTCATGTAGCTGAGAATCTGAACCCAGATAGTCTACTCTAGTGCCCACTGTACATCCTACCTCTCAAGGTATCCTCTTTTATCTAGCAGCAGGTCCTCAGACTCTAGAGATGCTGAGAAGATCTTAAGCAGCTTAGTTTAGCAGCTGTTTTGTTTTATTCTCCCCTCCCCCAACTTGGGGAATGGGATCACATGACACAATTCAGAATCATCTACGGGGTTTCTTCAATGACCATAAGACTGAGGTGTCCTTCCCATGTGAGATTGGATTCAGAGTTCACATCCATATGTATATTTTGAAAATTCACCCAAGTGATTCTGCTTCACCTTTTAGATGACATGAAGAATAATGTAATCGCAAGATCAGACTATGAAAATTTGAGAGAAATCAAAATTCTTCTTAAAATGAATTGGCATTTGCTTTTCTACTATTTTCACACTTTGCTGTCCCCACAAAGTGATATGTTCATCTTAGCTTGTAGAAAGGGATGAACATACACCTAGCATTCTAAGGAAAGCACTCACTGCACTTTAAACAGTCTTGATTCGACAGTGAGTATGCAGTATGATTGAAATACTACCTGCTCAACCTTTGCACATAGTTAAGGTTTTGAAATTTATAAATTTAAAATAAGCAAAAAAATATAATGTATTATTTAGGTATATTTGTAAAAAAATTAAATACTTGGAAATAATAATAAAATTCAGAATAGTGGTTGTGTCCGTGATGGACAGTGGAGAAGGACAGGAGAAAGGAAGAGATAAAAAGGATAGGTACATGTAAACTGAATCACATATATGTCAGCTTGATTTAGTTTAGGGTTAAATGCTGGGTTCTTGGGTGTTCATTATTTCAGTAAAAACAAATAAATGGGGTTAAAAAATAAATGCAAGCAAATCTAAAGAGCATGCTATTTAGGCATACACATAGATGACACAAAATTATTTTTTTTAATGGCTATACATAGGCCCATAATGACAGTGTGTTATGAACCAAGGATTATGTCTTTGTGTACTTGTGAAGCTTTTGATTTAGGCCATTCCCTGCCCCAGTATGAGTGGATAGCATTATGTAGTTTTCTTCCTATGCTCTCAGTGCTAATCCAGCCCTTAGAATCTTTACTTGACTACCCACAACCTAGGAGAGCTCCTTGAAAGAAGAAGACATTTATTTTTGTCTGCATTCCTGATGCCTCAGGCCTTGCATGGAACATAATAAGCAGGCAATTCATGTTTAACCAATGAACGAATGCTGCCTACATGTTCATTAGGTATGTCATTTATTATACAGTAACTCAAGTATCTCTCAAAGTGTGTAATCATTGCAACATATTTACCATGAAGTAATATGAAGAGCCTTTAATAAGTGTGGTCTGCTATTTCCATCTGAAAAATTTTTTTAAATTTTCCACTCTGCTGTTAAAATTATGTAGAATTTAATAAATTCTTTAGTTATTTTTAGATCAAAGACACATATAGTTTAGCATGTAGAAATGACTACTGTGAAAACTAATAGCCCCATAGTTAGCCAGGCCAATATGAAAAAAATTGATTCATTAGATTCCCAAATCCTATTACTTTCCTTTCTCTTCCATTTTCCAGTCCTTTTGCTTTGCAAACAACCTATTGTTAGTACACTTGTAATATAAATCCTGGATATGTGTCAAAAACAGGGTGTAATTTTGTAGCCCTATGAAAACATTGTTTAGACTATGTTGGTTTTGGATTCTTCTCATTAAAATTCAACATTAGAATTATCGTATGAATAAGATAAGTGTGTTGGTATTAACAAGCTCTTATGATTACTACGAGGTTTTCTTTTTACTGAAATTCTTGATTTCTGATCAAATTGGACATGCTTCAATTATTTTCTCTTATATGACATAGTATCAACTTTCTCTTGTACATTTAATTAAAACTTTGGAGTTCTGCTTTAAAATTCAACTTTCCTTCTGTAATCAGAAAAAAATGCTAATTACTGGAAAGCCTATCAAGCCTTTCCTTAGGCACACATGTAGGCCACAATTTTCTTTAATCATCATTTATTAATACCTTGAACCTAAATATTATCAAGTAAGCATATATATATGCATATAAATCAACATCTTAGTCAAAACCTTTAAATTGTTGCAAAGCACTATATTGCAATAGAGGGCATGCCACAGGCAAAATGTGTTTTCCATTTCTTTTCAACCCTTGATTTTCCCCTTCACAAAGTCTTTCAAAACTCTTTCCACTTGTTCCTTGACCCAATGCCTAAGGGGCCCACTGTTTGTTAGCTAATCATACTTTTCCATTTGTGTTAATGTTTTATAGGTGGTAACTCAAAATTTTGCACCCTTGCAGCTAACAAATTTCAACAGATTTATTATTTTTCCTGTGGTCCAAAGGCAAAATTAATGCAGTTTCAGACATTCTAACATGCCATCCAAGAAAGTAATTTTCTGGTTAAAAAAGTCTTCGGTATTTAAGATAATTAAGACAATTCTGAATGGTTATATAATAAAGAAAGAAAAAGAGAATAATGCTACCTTTGTGTCTTTAGCAGGGCAATTCTGAGAGTGAATGTGTCTTTAAGCATAAGTTCTGTGGTAATAAACCCCAGCTCTCATGTAAGGAGCTCTGGCCCATTAAAGGCAGACGAAGGGCAGGACGTGCTAAAATATAGGCCAGTACCCTACTCCCACTGAATTAACCTGGTTTTAGGGATACGGGAACCAAAAAAAAAAAAAAAGAAAAGAAAAGTCAGTCAGGGGTTAAATATACTAATGCAGGGCTTTCAAACTGTAAAAGTGAAAGCAATCTTAGAAAGGCCATCATCTGAATCATGTACCAGAAACAGAACAAAGCTTTTGGTAGTATTCTTTGGGGAGTTATGCTTTATGTGTGAAAGCACTGGGGAAATAAAATGGGCCAGTGGGCATTTCTAAGTTTTAGGTTCCATAACGCTATGGTTCATTTCCAGCTTCTTTTGGAAATAAAAATGATTTATTTCTGGGCCCACAGAGCTTTATTCCCTAGAGTTGAGTTTCGTGCTGCTCAGTGTTTTCAGACAGTGCCTGTCTGGGATATAAGACACTTCAGTAAAACAGCAGAATGATGATAGTTTTGGGGCTCAATAAAGTCGGAAGGTCAATCAAAATTTCTTTTCCATTAGGCGATTTGGCAACTGTGACATCTGAGTCACAGCATTGCCTATCGTTTGAATTTCTAGCTGTGCTTTAATAGAATTGTAATTACATCTTTAAATTTATTTTAAATAGAAATATCATTAGACGTGCATGAAATGGGGTAGGTTTATAATGGAATAGAGTGGAAACATAGGTATTATTATTCTCTTTCTCTTTTTTCATCATATATTAGATGGTACTTTAAATATATGACAACCTTTTTAAAGGTCTACCATTTACTTACTGTCCACTATAAATAGACTCTATCTATTATTTATAATCTCACATTTAGAAAGCACTTTGCAGTACATTTTACTCATATCTTAACCTTGACATGGTGGTCCTAATACAATAGATGAGATCATTGAATTATATGCCTAGCTTGCATAATTGTTAAAGATAAAAAGATGCTTAGGCATTTGAAGTTGAAGTCGGAAGAAAAAAAAGAATAAAAAATAAGTAGAGTGGGAATGCAATATGTTTACATGCACAAAGGACACAGAAAAAAACAGTTCCATCTACTAGAGAATGGAGAAAACATGCTGTAATCACACAGTGAATATAAGTCTAAGAAAAGGAATGTTTTGTGTGGAAGCTATAATAGTACATATATAAAATGCGTGTGCATATAAAATGATGTATGTTACTGTTCAGTGTAAATATTGCTACTAGTTATTATTCTACTATAATAGGATGTACAAAGGGATATACCCAGTATATATGTTTGACTCATCAGCCCAATATCCAATGCAAAGTTGTTGTTTTTAAACCCAGTCAGTTCAATTTTTAATCAAGTTCTAAAACTCTTTAATTTTATTCTCAAAACCGTCACATGCCCTTTTTATAGTTTGTTTTATTTTTAATCTTTATTTTTTTATATTTATTTTTATATTTTGTCTATTATTTAAATACTATTATTTATTTTTATTTTCTCATTTTGGGGGGATATAAATTGACACATAACATTATATTATTTTCAGATGTGCAACATAATGATTTAAGGTATATATACAGTTCTAAATGATCAACACATTAAGTCTAGTTAACATTCATCCACACACATAGCTACAATTTTTTTTCTTATGATGAGAACTTTTAAGATCTACTCCCTTAGCACTTTAAAATATACAGTAAGGTTTTAATACCTATAGTCACCATTATGTTATATTACATCCCCAGCTTGTATTCTATAGCATATCAACTCTGCAGTAAAACCCAGCTTCACAATTTAAAATCCAGTTTATCACTAGACACTGGGCTGAGAGCTATGCTTGTTCTCAGATGACCAACTGTCATGATTTATGCAGAACTGAGGACTTTTCCCTGACATGAACTGCAGAGCTAAAATTAGGACATTCCATGGAAAACCAGGAAGGTTGGTTGTCTTGTCAACTTATTTTTCATCTCTAAATGCGAGAAGGGGCTTCAAACATCTAAGTGGATATTGAACAGGAAATGAGTAATCTACTTTGCTGTTCATTCAATTGGCAAATACAATTTGGAGTGCTCCCCCTTCAGAAAAAAATGGATATTGAAAAGAAGAAAAAGAAAGAGGTAAAGAAATCACATGGCTTATGATAGCATATTGTATAATAGGGAAAAGATACCATCATGCTGACATATAGCATTTCTGAAGAAACAGGCAAAAGGAAAACACACTAGAAAGTATTTGGGGGGGTATGCAAATAAAATGTAGGGATTTGTGTTTATACAAAACATAAAGTCAGAAGAGGAAACAATGTGTAAGAATAAGAAAGGATGACTTGAAGAGCCAATGACATGAGATGCAGAGTATAAACTGAGATTTAAAAAGTAAATATAAGAAATATTTCAAGAAGAGTGAAATAGCTCTAACAAATTAAAAAATAAAACAGTATCAGTAGCAGAACAGAGAAGCATCTACAAAATAAGAAAAATAAATCAGTAATGAAAAGGGATAGTAAGATTTCCTAAAATGTAGACTTAAACAAAAAAAAAAACTAAAAGATGACAGGGAAGAAAAATGTCCAAAATCCAATTCAAGAATTGCTGTTATTATACAGTAGGGAACAAGATAGGGGGACTGGAACAATAGCCGAAGCAAGGTTTATAGAGAATTTTCTGAGTTAAAATGAACTTTAGTAAACAGAATTATGCATTTATTTGGTTCAAAGAAAAAAAATCACACTTGTAAGTGTCTTGGAAAGTTATTGAATTGCAATTTTTTAGTATGAAAACGTTCATATATACAGAAAAGTTGCAAGAATGGTAAATTGAAACCTGCATACATTTATCTGGATTCCACAATTGTAATAATTTTGCATAATTAGTTTTTACACATAAAAGGGAGTGTGTGTGTGTGTGTGTGTGTGTGTGTGTGCACTTATAGCTGCACAAGAATCCTGGTGGTAAATATTTTATTGGAAAGGAACAAAAAAGCAGTTGGCTTCAATATTCTCCTTTGTGAATCAAATTGCCAGAGGACACGAGAACAATATCTGCAGTATTTTAAGAGGGAAAAAAAACATGTTCCAATTATTTTCTGCCCAACCAATTGCTCTTTCATGAATGCAGAGAAGAGAAATACATTTTTATATAATTAATACATTAGAAAACATATATGTGTGACCATCAGAAAAAAAATAAAACATTTAATAATGTGTGTTAGCTAATTTGAGAAATAAGTAATATTAAATGTTCAAGAATAAAACTTAGATGAGAAAATGGACTGAGATAAGCACTGGAATGAGTCATATGTATGGTTAACTCTGATGTAAATCTGTCAAAACCATTTTTAAAAGAGAATGTAGGTTCTAATAATCATGATTACCTTTTGGAGGCAAGGGTTTATAAAATATTAAGGTTCGTTAGTAAAGAGATTAAATAAAATGTTCAAGAGAATTCAAGCATACTGTATATAGTATTATGTTATATAGCAGAATAAGAAGATGTGATTTTATTAATTTTCATAAAATAAAAATAGTGTTTGAATTCATTAAAAAGTGACAGAAAACACAAAATAAGCAAATGTAAATCTCTAAGACAATGAGCCTTCATTAAAGGACAATATTACCAAATAAGTATACCAAAATTGGTAACTATCTTACATGCTTATGATGAACTATTAGAAAATATAATAAAAAAAGAGATTCCATTCATAATAAAAATGAATATAAACAGTCACTAAGGAAAAACTCCAGGATACAATATGAAGGTCTAATAAGAGTACATGTAATCTTCCAGAAAAAATGTAATAAATACTAGGATAGAGTTATGAAAGAGCTGACAAGTTTGGACAATTACGTTTGCAAACTCATCCTAGAATAAGTGCTACATACCTCATTGCAGAATATCACTATAGTCACCTTTGAAGTACTCCCCTTGGGAAGCTATGCACAGATGCCAGTGTCTAGTCCACCCCTCAAAACAATTTTGGAACTCTTTTTCTGGAATGGCCATCAGAGCTGTCGTAGTATTACTCTTGATGTCCTGAATGTCATCAAAATGCCTTCCTTTCAATATTTCCTTTATCTTTGGGTAAAGAAAGTAGTCATTGGGGGCCAGATCAGGTGAGTAGGAAGGGTGTTCCAACACAGTTATTTGTTTACTGGCTAAAAACTCCCTCACAGATAGTGCTGTGTGAGTTGGTACATTGTGATGATGCAAGAGCCATGAATTGTTGGTGAAAAATTCAGGTCGTCTAACTTTTTCATGCAGCCTTTTCAGCACTTCCAAATAGTAAACTTGGTTAACTGTTTGTCCAGTTGGTACAAATTCATAATGAATAATACCTGTGATATCAAAAAAGGTTGGCAACATCATTGCAACAAGTTCTCAAACTTAATTGTCAGATCTCATATAATTTAATTAGAAAAAATCTGAGGGAAAACTCTAGTGTGATGAGTTTTAGAGAAGGAAAAATACAGGACTTTAAGTGAGCATGTGGCCTTGACAATGAGAAGGGAATAACTGAATAGTTGATGAAAGTCTACTAATCAGAAAGGACTGAACAAGGTAAAAGCACAGGCAAGTAAGAGGCTATTTGAATCACTGAAAAACTACCACTATGGCCGGCAAGTGTTCTCTTTCTCATGGGAAAATAATTTATGAAATGTGGCATATGTATGGCCCTTCAATTTTCAGTAAATAGCTTACCATTTTCAAAATAATACATATTAAAATTATTTTCATATAATTTTCTTGTTTTGTACTCCTCTATAAATAGTACTATTTGAGTCTTTCATTAAGATATCCATATTTTTTATTTTATTGTACATAACTTGAAAAGTGGATGAAATTTCCATATTATTATTATTATTTTTCTTTTTATTCAGTTGAAGAAGACAAGTCTTATGTCAGAAAGGGACACTGAATTTGCAGAAAAAACTGTCAATGAACTAATCATATGTGAATGGAAATTTTGAATACACATTACATAAAGAAACTTTATAAGCTTTAAGAAAGAAAATCAAGTGGCCGGCGCATTGGTTAAGAGTTGGCTTGGGACACCAGCTCTGAGTAGCAGGGCCCCGGTTCGGATCCCACATTAGGGCCAGTGACGCTGTGCCCTCTACATCTAAGATGGTGAACAACAGCTTGACCTGGAGTTGGGCTGCCATGAGTCGCAGGCGACGTTGTAGGCTGCAGTGAAGCTGCAGTGGGCTGCCGTAAGCTACCATGAGTGGCTGGCAGCCAGACTGAGCTGCCAAGAGCCACCATGAGTGGCAGTGTAGTAGCTAGCGACCGATCTGCCTCACCCGGGAAGAGCGCAATGATAATGCCAACATGGGCCAGTAAATCAATGTCCTCCACAGCTAGACTGAAGAACAAAAGGACAGCAACTTGTCTGTTCCCCTTCCCCAATTCCCAAATAAAATGTTAAAAAAAAAGAAAGGAAGAAAACCCAATTACCTAGCAAATTCAGAATTATTTTGGCATCGTTTTCAACAAATAATTAACAAAATGAGTGATAGGTGATTTCAGAATTCTGGGGGGAATGATTTTAGCACCAGAAAGTTATATTCACACAAAATAACATTTAATTTTAATATTGAAAAAATGTTTGAATGTCCTGGTATAATAAATTATTTCACTAAAAAAAGATTTTAGAAATAAGAATAAATATTACCAGCTTCACTAATGGACTAAAGACCTAAATGTAAACATTAAAACCATCAAACTACTAGGAAAATATTATGTTGGAGGTAGGAAAGTCTTTTCTAAGTAGAAAAATGTTTTCTAAGTGTACCATAAAATCCAGAAAACCCAAATAAACGTCTGTCAAAATTGACATTATTAAAACATAATAATTTATATAGAGAAACATAGTGTAAACTATTGAAAAGGTAAACTATGATGAAAATATTTGTAGGACAAACTATTAAAAACGTTATTATGTGAAGAGTGTTTCAAATCCATAAAATAAAAATCACAATACTTTATAAAATATATCTTTATTGTACTCTTTTTAATAGATTTAAAAATCTATCCAACATTTCTTATTAGTTTCTCACATATTTGATTTTTGGTTTTTCCTGTTATACTTCTTAAAGTTCCTTTATTTGGTTTTCAAATTTACATATAAGAATATCTTTCTGTAGTGTCTATCCTTTCAATGCTTCAGTGAGACCTAAAAGGAGTGAGGGCAAAGGGCTGGCCTAAGTACTTGGGAAATTAGTGTAGTCTGTAAGACTAAAGGCAAACTGAACTATATATTTATAGTTATAAATATATATATATATATATATATATATATATATATATATAACTGAAATAGATGATAGATAGATAGATAGATGATGATAGATAGATAGATAGATAGATAGATAGATAGATAGATAGATAGATAGATAGATAGATATAGACTTTAGTTGATTACACTACTTTCCATGGGGTATTGGTTAACAATCCTGAAATCACTACACATATATACTGGAATTGAACAATTAGGTAAATGGATGGTAGAAGCCTGTTGGAGTGCACATTTTCAGATAAGAAAGAGGAGGCAGCCAGGATGATCTATGTGGTAATGGATCAAAGTCAGTGACATTAGTGCATACTCAGATTTACCTTAACATCGATATTGATTATTACATACAGAAAAAATTATAAATATGTATATGTGCACAGATTACTACACATATATGTCTTTGTTCTGCCAGCTTAGAGGACTAAGAAACAATGACACACAGTGGCAATGACGACACTTAGCACTCATAATTTTGTAGTTCCACTTCTTAATAAAAAAACCCAGGCTCTTTGGTGAAATGACTGATTCTAGGATGAGGAAAGCATTATGCAAAATGAGCCTAGAACATCATATGGTGCCAGAGACTAAGGAAGTGACCACCATCCAACAAGATGGGGGACTATCAAAACGGATATATCTTCCAATAGAAAGAGTTCCCAATGATCAAAGTTGAAAAAATAGTATTAAATTATAAACCAAAGAATAAAGGAAATATTCACAGGTTCATACTCATGTAAATAAATGATTAAGCAAATAAATGAGTGGGATAGAATACTAGACAAATCTCCCATGGAGAAGACTTTCAAAATAATGTATGTCGATACTCTGTCTTGGGGGGGAGTATAACTTCCCACTCTCTAAATGTGGGCTTTGCATAGAGGAGTTCTTCCAAAAGTATAGTATGGAAAGAGTGGGAAAAAAAAGTAACTTTGCAGTGGAGAAATCTGAGAAAAACTATCTCAAACTAGGTAATCAAGGTGAAGATGAACCCTACCTCATGTTGATAGTACATAAACTTGATACGATGTGCTGTGATGAGAATGGCACTTTGCCAACACTTACAACTCCAATCCAGTCATGAGCAAAACATCAGACAAGTACCAACTGAGGAACACTCTACAAAGTAACTGAGTAACAATCCTCAAAATTGCCAAAATGACCAAACAATAAAGTTGTGAGAAACTGTCACATTCAAGAAGAGGCTAGGGTGACATGACTACTAAGTGTAATGTGGTATATTGTGGGTCCTGAAACAAAATGAAGACGTTAGGGATAAGGTGAAGAAAGCTGGTTAAACAATGGACTTTTGTTAGTGATAGCATATAATTATTGGTTTATCAACAGTGACAAGTGTATCATACTAAATAAAATGATAATAATAAGGAACACTGGGTGTGGCATACTGTGCATTACATTTATAAACCTGAAACTCTTCTAGCATAAAAGAGAAAGCATTTTCTTAAGCTGAAACAACTGGTTATCCTTGTACTAAAAAATCAGACATGACACCAAAAATAATAATGTGAAATGAATCATAGAACTTAAAGTAAGAGCTAAAGATATGATTTTTTTGGAGGTAAACATAGGTGAAGATATTACTTTGGATTAGCAGAGGGTTCTGAAAAATGACATAAAATCATAAATCTTGAGCTTTTAAATATTGATAACTGACTTAAAATTAAAACTTTTGTTGTTTGAAATGCCCTCAATAAAGACAAAAAGGCAAGCCATTCACATTAACAAAATATTTACAAAATATATAAATGATAAAAGAAATATATCCAGAATATAATGTACCCTTAAAATAATATAATAAGAAGGCAAAAATATTCATTTAAAAAGGGCAAATGACTTGAACAGACACTTCAAAATTAAAAGATATTCACTTGGTAAATAAGCAAATGAAAAATCCTCAACACTATTCACTAGAAAAATGCAAATCATCATTTCAAACACACTAGATTGCTGAAATTACAAAAACACTGATAATACCAGCTATGAATATATGGGGCCATTGAAAATATCATACATCAGTGGGCATACAATTTGAGACTGATATTTTGGAAAGCCATTTATCTGTTTATTATAAAGTTAAACATACAATTATCATATAACCTAGACATCCTTCTCCTAGGTATTTACTCCAGAGCAATGAAAATATATGTTCACATGAAAAATTGCTGTTGAATGTTCATAGCAGCTTTATACATAACAAAAACTGGAAATAGCACTAATATCCATTAATGGGGGAATGGATAAACCATTCTCTTTCACTTATCTGTTTGCCTATCGTTACACCAATACCACACTATCAAAATTACTATAGACTATATCTATAATAGGTCTTTATATCTGGTAAGGTGAGTCTTCTGGTTTTACTTTTTTTTACATTACCTGGGCTATTTTTCTTTTCCTTAAATTTACTGGGGTGACATTGATTAGTAAAATTATGTAAGTGTGCAATTCTGTAATACATCATCTATATTGCATTGTGTGTTCACCACCCAGAGTCAGTGCTCCTTCCATTGCCATGTATTTGACCCTCTTTACCCTCTTCTACTAACCCCCTACCCCCTTACCCTCTGGTAACCACTAAACTGTTGTATATGTCTATGAGATTTTGTTTGTTTTTTGTCTTGCTAATTTGTTGCTTTCAGTTTTATGTCACACACACAAGTGAAATCATATGGTTCTTGACTTTTTCATTCAGAATTTTTTCACTTAGCATGATAATATCAACATTCTCCCATGTTGTCACAGATGGCAGTATTTCATTTTTTCTTACAACTGAGTAATATTCCAGGTATATTTGTACCACATCTTCTTTATCCAATCATCTATCGAAGGATGCTTTGGTTGTGTCCAGGTCTTGGCCACTGTGAATAATGCTGCAATGAACACAGGAGTACATGTATCTGTAAAGACACATGTTTCTTTCAGGTTTTTTGGGTGTAGATACCCAGAAGAGGGATTGTTGGGTCGTATGGTAGCTCTATTCTTAATTTTTCGAGAAACCTCATCCATACTGTTTCCCATAGTGGCTGCACAAATTTACATTCCCACCAGCAGTGTAAGAGGGTTCCTTTTTCTCTACAACCTCCCCAACACTTCTTATCACTTGTCTTGTTGATAATAGCAATTCTAGCAAATAGAAGTGGTATCTATCTCATTGTGGGTTTGATTTGCATTTCCCTAATAGCTAGTGAAGTTGAGCATTTTTTATATATCTGTTGGCCATTTGTATGTCTTCTCAGAAGAAATTTATGTTCAAGTCTTCTTCCCATTTTTTAATTGGACTACTTGGTGTTTTTGTTGTTGAGTTGTATGAGTTTTTTATATATTTTGGATATTAGCCCCTTATCGGAGGTGTTGTTTACAAATATCTTCTCCCACTCCATTAGTTGCCTTTTAATTTTGTTGATGACTTCTTTTGCAGTGCAGAAGCTTTTAAGTTTGATACAGTCCTGTTCATTTATTTTTGCTTTTACTTCCCTTGCCTCTGAGGTCAAATTCATGAAATCCTCTCTGAACTCAAGATCACTAAGCTTAGTATCTATGTTTTCCTCTAGGCATTTTATTGTTTCAGGTCTTATGTTTAGGTCTTTGATTCATTTTGAATTAATTTTGGTATGTGGTCACAGGTACCCTAGTTTTTCTCTTTTGCAAATACCTGTCTAATTTTCCCAGCACCATTTGTTGAAGAAACTTTGTTTTCTCCATTGTATGTTTTTGGCTCCTCTGTTGAAAATTAACTGCCCATATAACTATACGTAGGTTTAGTTCTGTATTCTCAATTCTATTCCATTGGTCTGTGTGCCTTTTTTCCCTGCCAGTACCATGCTGCTTTGATTATTGTCACTTTAAAGTATAAATTGAAGTTAGGGAGTGTGATACCTCTGGTCTTGGTTTTGTTTGTTTCTTTGTTGTTGTTGTTGTTTTTCACCAAGAAATTATTTAATATCTTAAGAGTTTCTTTGTTTGTTTTATCCTTAGGACTGCTTTGGCTATTTGGGGTCTTTTGTGATTCCATAAAAATCTGATGATTTTTATTTTGTATTTCTTTAAAAAATGCCATTGGGATTTTGATGGGATTGCATTAAATTTGTATATTGCTCTCGGTAATATGGCCATTTTACCTGTGTTGATTCTTCCAATCCATGAACATGAAATATCTTCCCATTTCTTTGTGTCTTCTTTAATTTATTTTAATAATGTCTTGTAGTTTTCAGTGTATAGGTTCTTGTATCCTTTGTTAAGTTTATTCCTAAGCATTTTATTCTTTTTTTTGCAATTGCAAAAGGAATTGTGTTTTTTTTTCATTTATTTTTCTGAAATTTTATTGTTAGTACATAGGAACACAATGGATTTTTGTACAATGATTTTTGTACTTGCAACTTTACTGTATTTATTTATTGTTTCTATAGTGTTTTTGGTAGAGTCTTTAGATTTTCTATATAAAGGGTCATGTTGTCTGCAAAAGGTGACAATTTAACTTCTTCATTCCCAATTTGGATGCCTTTTATTTCTTCCTCTTGCCTGAATGATCTGGCTAGGACTTTCAATACTATGTTGAATAACAGTGGTGAGAGGGGGCATTGTCTTGTTCTTGATCTTAGAAGAAAAGCTTTCAGTTTTTCACCATTGCTTATGATATTAGGTGAGTGGTTTTTGTATATGGTCTTTATTATGTTGAAGTACTTTCCTCCTGTACTCATTTTATTAAGTGTTTTAACCACAAATAGATGTTGAATCTTGTCAAATGCTTTTTCTGCATGTATTGATATGATCATGTGACTTTTATTCTTTATTTTGTTTATGTGGTGTAGCACATTGATTGATTTGCATACATTGAGTCATCGTTGCAGCCTTGGAATGAACCCCACTTGATCATGATGTACAATCTTTTTAATGCATTGTTGCATTCAATTTGCTAGTGTTTTGTGTAGGATTTTTGCATCTGTATTCATCAGAGATATTGGGCTGTAGTTTTCTTTTCTTTTCTTTTCTTTTTTTTTTTAATTTTGTTGTTGTTGTTGTTATCCTTACCAGCTTTTGGTAACAGAGTAATGTTAGCCTCATAAAATGAGTTAGGAAGTATTGCCTCTTCTTCAATTTTTTGGAAGAGTTTGAGAAGGACTCATATTAAATAATCTTTGAATGTTTGGTAGAATTTATTAGTGAAGCCATCTGGTCCTGGACTTTTGCTTTTGGGGAGGTTTTGGATGACTGTCTCAATTTCCTTACTGTTGATTCGTCCATATGTAGATTTTTCAGTTTTTTCATTATTCAGTCTATGATGGTATGTATTTCTAAGAACCTATCCATTTTTTCTAAGTTATTGAATTTGTTGGCAAATAGTCTTTCATAATATTCTTGTATGATAATATTCTTGTACATAATGTTCTTTGTATTTCTGTGGTATCTGTCATTTCTGATACCGCATTTCCTCTTTCATTTCTGATTTTGTATATTTGTGTCTTTTCTCTTTTTGCCTTAGTGAGTCTAGCCAAGGGTTTCAATTTTATTAATATTTTTTAAAAAACAGCTCTATGTTGCATTAATATTTTCTGTTGTCTTTTTGTTCTCTTTCATTTAATTTCACTCTAATTTTTATTAATTTTTTCCTTCTGCTGACCTTGGGCTTGATTTGTTCTTTTTCTAATTCTTTAAGATGTAATGTGAGGTGGTTTATTTTGGATTTTTCTTACTTCTTAAGATAGGCCTGTAATGATATAAATTTCCTCATCACTGCTTTAGCATCCCAAAGGTTTTGACATGTATTTTCATTCGCTTTCCTTCTATGTATCTTTTAATTTCTCCTTTTATCTCTTTTTTGACCCAGCCATTCTTTAGTAGCATGCTGTTTAACCCCTACAAATTTGTGTGTTTTTTCACTTTCTTTTTGCAGTTGATCTCCAATTTCAAAACACTGTTGTTAGAGAATATGCTTGGTATGATTTCAACCTTCTTAAGTTTGCTGAGGCTAGTTTTATGTCCCAACATATGGTCTATCCTTGAGGATATTCCATGTGCACTACAGAAGAATGTATAATTTGGTGCTTTGGAATGAAGGGCTCTGTAAATGTGCATTATGTCTATTTGTTCTAATGTGTCATTTAAGGCTCTTTTTTCCTTATTGATTTTCTGTTTGGATGATATATCCCTAGCTGTCAATGGGCTATTTAGGTCCCCTACTATAACTGTGTTTTTGTCAGTTTCTCCCTTTAATTCTGTCGTAGTTGCTTTGTATATTTTGGTACTCCCTGACTGGGTTCATATATATTGATAAGTATTATGTCTTCTTCATCTATTGTCCCCTCTATCATTATGAAATGTCCATTTTTGTCTTGTTGTCCTTTTTATTGTGAAGTGTATTTCATCAGGTGTAATTATGGCTGTACCCACTTTTCTCTGGATGCCATTTGTTTGGAGTATCATTTTCTACACTTTCACTTTGAGTCTATATTTGTCCTTGCAGCTGACATGTGTCTCTTGAAGGCAGCATATGGTTGGTTAGCTTTTGTTTTTTGATCCTGTCTGCTACTCTGTGTCTTTTCATTGGTGAGTCCAGACCATTTACATTCATACTGATTATGATATATGAGGATTTCCTATAGCCATTTTATCTTTTGGTTTTTTAGCTCAGTGTCTCCATTGTTTCATTGCCCTTGTGATTCTGTCTGTTATTTTAGTTTGGCGATATTCTATGATTTTTCCCTCTGCTTTGTTTGTTTGTTTATTTATTTTTATGTCATGTGTCTCAGTTCTGGATTTTTTTCAGTGCTTGCAATTAAGTTTATGTAAAAGAAAGTTTCACATATACAGTTGTCCTTTTTCTTCGCATCGTATTGCCATTCCCCTTTGCAAATTCAGAACTTTAGCCTGTCCCCTTTTATGTTTTTGTTGTCACAGATTATCCCTATTTATGCTGTGAGTTCATTTTCTAGTTGTAGTAGCAATTATCTTCTTCTTGTTTATCTTTTTTATGTTTTTACCTTCTTTAACCTTTATGTTATATTTAAGTTTACATTGTCCTGTTCTGAATAAGAGTTGGTATTTCTGCTTCTGTCTGTCTGTTAGTCATCTTACTCATAATTTTGTATCCTTTTGTCTTTTTGTTTCAGGTAGAATAGCCCGCTTCAGTATTTCCTATAATGCAGGCTTTGCGGTGGAAAATTCCCTCAACTTCTGTACTTCTGGAAAGGTCTTAATTCCTCCTTCATTTCTAAAGGATAACTTCGCTGGATACATTATTCATGGCTGGTAATTTCTCTTTTAATGGTTTAAATACAAGCAAATCCCTTGTAATCCTTGGGCGGCTGGGTATCTCCTCTGTGACCAGTTCACCTTGGTCTCAGGGCACCACCCCAATGGGAGAATGTGATGGGTGATGGGATTCTGAGCCCCCGAAATCCCAGTTCTGACCCTGTAACCAGCTGCAGTGCTGCATTGCCTGAGCTCAGGTGCCCCTGCTGGGATCAGCCATGAAGGGTGGGAATGGGGGGATGGGGGGGGTGCTCTGGGAGAGGCCGCTGGTGTGTTTTTGTGGTTTTGTTCTCCTCCCAGCAATGGTGACTGCCGGACTTCAGCTGCCTCAGCTCTGTATATCCTCACTTGTCGCTGGTATTATCTGCAGTGTGAGTCTGTTGCTCAGGAACTGTCTTTCCAATCTTCCGGGCTGTAGATACTCTGCTCTCTAACCTGACACTCACTGCTACAGTTTCTCCTGGGGCTCACTGCTAGCTCTGGGAGGGTGTGAGGATGCTGCCAGGCTCCATGCCTTCATTTTCTGCCCGGCCCGTGGCTACTGCTAGAACATTGCTATCACACGTCTCCATTCAGTCTCTGCCCCAGTTGCTGGTTTCAGCCTTCTAATATGCTGACCACCAGGCAGGAATGCTCAGGGGCCACTGAGGGTGCACCTGCAGGCTGACTTCTGCCCTCTCCTGAGACCTGCAGCAAGCTCCTGGCTGTGTCCATGCCCCTGCCTCTGCTCTTCTCACGTCCCATCTGCTTTTTGGCCCCCATTCGCCCACCTTTAGGTGTTTCATTGTGCGGCTCTCTGAGATCTGTTTGTGTGTGCATAATAGCTGTTCAACTTGTAAATTCAGGGGGAGAGACCAGGAGAATCCTCATACTACCATGTTTCTGATGTCACTTTGGATCAATTTCTATTATTTTGTGTTTTATACATGTATTTTAAAGACCACAGATTAGAGGTATATTTCCCTTTCAGAAACATAGTCTGTGCAAATCCCATGTTATTTGCAGGCAATGCCACCAATGGATGAGTTCTTAGAATATGAACATAACTCAAGTTTGCTTTAGAAACCACAGAGCTGGCTTGGATTGAAATAACAGACTCAGCCTGCTGTAGTCCTTTAAGCTGGTCCAATTTCTTCATTTTCTATAGAATTCAGAATCCCATTAGTATTGTTAATCATGACCAAGAATTATCTCTAAACTCTTTAATCAATTGACTGAACATATTTTCAAGAGATAACTGTTTCAAATGTTATTATTCATTTTATTTATGAGGAAATTGTAACTGAGAGAGGCTAGATGATTTGCCAGAGGTTATTGGGAGAGAGAGGAGAGAGGACAGAAAGGGAGAGAGAAAGAGAGACAGAGACAAAGAGAGAGAGAGAGAGAGAGAGAGAGAGAGAGAGAGAGAGAGAGANAGAGAGACAGAGAGAGAGAAAGAGAGACAGAGAGAGAGGTCACAACATTGCTAAGTAATAAATGAGGGATTTGTGAGTCATGGATAAAAACTAAATACCCAAGGGCAAATGCTGAAAACATGGAGCAAATTTTTCATGCTGTGTTTCTGTAAGACTCAATTATTAGGGTTTCCATACATGTAATCTTTTAACATGTGTGAAATAAAAACTATGTGATATGAAAATATAATTTATTAATGAAATTATTTCTTTTTTAATTTATGACAAAAATAAAAAGGGAATACTTCTTCTCCTTATGAGCTGTATTGCCTAAACTATGTGTGGTGACCATAAAAATACACAGCTAATGTTTCTGTCTGTGTGAAGCACAATGACTAACGGTCTCACCTGCTGTGCATAGGAATACTCCGCCATGGTCATGCGAAGACCATACTCCTCCCAGGTAGCTCCCGTCCAGTAACTGAACATGGCATGGAACTAATAAGACAGGCCAATCATGGTAAGGTGCAAAACTTCTCCATTAGGGGACATAGCCTCATGATTTCTCACCATCCTTGCTTTAGTAATAGGCTCTTTCAGTACAACCCTTCCTATTCTTCTCTCTCCTTCCACAGTAATTAGGTCATCATCAGGGTCTGAAGGCTCTCCTAGCTTTTCCTGTCCTTCCCCCATTAAATTTATTTCATGTTTAATTCCATCATGGCATCTCTTATTAAAGGTATGACCTAACATCTGTTCTTAATAGTTTCATCTTGAATTTTTGTATTTATAAAATATAGAAAAAAATCATTTTGATGATTGAATAGGGTTTCAGTTTGAATTCACAAGAAAACACTGAAAGCATTATTTAAACACACTGCACATATTTTCATCTAATCTGACACATTATTTCCTGTACAAAGAAAAACAAACAAACAAACAAAATGCTATCAAGAAACTATAAAATGCCAACAATTACAAAATGTATCTCAATTACAGACATATAAAGATATGTTTCAGAATTGATGAAAGTGATCGCTATTGTTTCTATTACAAATAAATGTTTCTCAATATAAATACTATGTAGAATATTCTTCATTTCTCAGAGCAGATGAGTAGCACTTTTTGTCTTGAAAAATGTACAATAATAAAAATCCTCTGCTTTCTTAGTTCAAACATTTGCTTACACATCTGGCTGTAAATAAGAAGAAATGTAACAGTTTAATTATGCATACGTTACATCTAATATAGAGCAAATGCCCTTGAGAAAAAAAAATAAAGCTCTGGAAGTATAACTGAAAATTGGATTTTATGAGGTGCTTTTATAATTTTCAGGATAACTTTTCCAATAACTGATTTCCACCAGAGCTCTAGGGATAAATGAGTATTTTTATCTTCGTTTGGTGGATGGAGAAATTCAAAAGTTAAATAACTTCATGGGGTCGTACAGAAAAACAACCAAGGCCAGCTATGTGCAGTCCAAGATTTTGCCCATTGACAGAGCTACTTAAAGAGTCTTTTTTGTATAAATAGCTTATATTAAGTTGGCAAAAACCTCATTTTTAAAGGTAACTAGCTGTAGAAAACTATGATGAAATGACTTTAACAATTTTACCAGAAATATAAACTTTTTTTTTCTTTTCAGTTTTAAGGCTTTGAGAAAGTTAAGAATGTTAGTGTAGGATAAGTTTTCTGAACTTTGAGTATCTTGGCTTTTACTCATTTGTAAAATGTCATACTGATTATTTAAACTTACTGGCTATATGTTTGACAGCTGTGCTATCAAAACACTTGAGAATAGACTTGAGTACCATTAACAAGATCTGGATAACTACAGCGTTAAAACTTTGTGAATAGAAAGGTTGCCACCAGGAAGCATCCACTCAGCTGGTGTATAGCATAATAAAGTGCATCACATGTTTAAGCTTGGGGAATGTCACTGCAGCAGGCTTGGTAGAAGCTAATTCTACTTTTATCAGCAAGCTTTGCTCATTTTTTTCGTTCTGTCAATTATCCTAAATATTGCAACAGAGAATTTTTCATAAGACTTTATGGAAAAGCTTATTGTTTTAAAAACATTCTCTATCCTCTCTGCTTCATCCTCTTCTCTCCCTTTCCCTAATTTAAGGATATAATTATCTGTTCATTCCTAGTTTATTTTCAGATATGTGTGGAAACAGTTCTTCAGCAAATGGATTTCACTGCTAAGCTTGGATAATATTCAAACAGGACATGGTTGTCATTCTTTTGGAGGTTCTTTGGAAATCTCAAATCATCTTGTTGCATTCACATGCTGCCTTTAATGCAATGCTATCAATTTTTTAAAAAAAAATTTAGTTTATTAACAAACAATATTTTATAATTATTGGTCAGTTCCCAACTTCCCTACCCTCTCTAAAACTATACTTCAATTAAAAAAAGAAAGAAAACAATAGTATGTACTTACTATGTTCATAATGTTGTGTGAGAACTCTTCATTTGTAGCCTTTATTCCTTAGTATTTTTAATCAGATTTCTACCTGTTTGCTGAAAACTTCTGAACTCAATATATCATACCTTCATTATTTCACCTCCAAACCTGTTTCACCTCTATAACTTCTCAGTGGTGCCTTTATCCATACAGACGCCAGAAATTAGGAACTAAACTCTGACTCTTCCTTTACCCTAACCCTCCTATTTATAATCAATTGCCTAAGCATGTCAACTTTTGACTTAATAGTCATTTGATTAAAATTTTCTACTGTCTGTGTCTCTGCTTTTGCTTAGGGTCTTATTTTTTACCCAGACTAATGTAACAAATTTTGGACTTATCTAGCAAACAGCTTCTATAATATTCTTCATTCTGCTACCAGATTAATCTTTTTTAAAAAGCATGATTCTTCCCATGGTTCTGACTCTCTTTAAAAATCCTTCAGTACCTCATTTTTTACCATATCACTTTTAAGTTTTTTGTTATGATTTGTGAAGTTCTGCTGATCACTCATATCATGTCTAGTGATATGTGACTATCAAATTTTATACTTTAGCAGTACCCCCAACTGGAGAAATTTTCAGAACTGTATGTCTTCGTATACATATGTACTATTTCTATGACTACACTACTTGCCACAGTCTATGACTTACCTGTCAGAATCTGATACAATTTTATATTCCCAGCACCAAACTATAATATTTAACTAAGATAATCATTCATATCCACCTCTGATATAGCCAAGAGAGTAAATGTTAGCTGCTATAATAGACAAATTAAAACCTCAGTGGCTGACAAGACAATGTTCATTTTTCAATCCCATCAAGACCTCGCCCGCAAGTAAACTCAGAGTTCCAGGCTGCTTCTGTCCTGTGGCTCTGGAATCTCCATAAAGCTTCCTTGGTCATTACCAAAGGGGAAGGAGAGGGAGGAAACTGTCTTTTAAGAGATAGATGGTGCATGAGCATGGTCATATGTCCTCAAACTAACTGCCAGAACTATTGTAAATGTATGGAAGCACATGGAATATCATATGCCATACTTGCTGATCTGCCTCAATAAGACTTCTTTATAACCCTGTCTGTATGTCTTTACTTTTCTTGCACTTGTATTGTATAATTTCATGTGTTACATTGTATTACACTTGCATGCTACCATCTTTCTCTCTTTTATTTGAATATGAGCTTCTTGACAGCAGAGGAAGTTCCTATTTTGTCATTGCCTATACAGAATCACAAGATGGAATTAATAAGTGATTATGTTTTCAGAATGAACTAATACGTGCTGAAATGATGTTTGGGTATGAGAAGGACCACACGCACTGAAACAGGTAAATGCATTCAATGTGCGGGAAACAGGTCATAGACTTTGAGAATTATGGCTAGGAAGGTAAATAGCAGACAGGATTTTTAATTCTCATGTATGAAATCTGAAGTAAAATTTTTGGTCTGTGCCAATGTACCTTGTTGTGTGATTAATATGTACAACTCTAGTTAACATATGACATAAGATCTCGGAATAACTTGTGCCACCATTTGGCAGGAGTGCCAATACCCCAGTATGAACATATGTATAATAGTAAGTCCCTGCTTGGGGGAGAATAGCATCTCTTCTTCATCCATATTTTTTTATTGCATTTATGCTGTATTACATGCATCTCTACTGCAATTTTAAGCTTAATTGTTTGCCATGTATGATCTTGTCTTTTATGTCACTGAGGCCCCCTTTTTAATTAATACATTAAGGGTCTGGAAATGACAAACGACATATCCATTTGAACTATTGATCTTTCTCAGGGAATGTGGCACTAGAGAATGGTTAAATTCATGACCTTCCCTTT
This sequence comes from Hipposideros armiger, assembly GCF_001890085.2. NCBI lineage: Eukaryota > Metazoa > Chordata > Mammalia > Chiroptera > Hipposideridae > Hipposideros > Hipposideros armiger. The sequence continues at coordinate 38,914 of NW_017732402.1, read as the reverse complement.
AGGATGCTACCAGACAGCAGCTTTTTAAATCCTGACTATAGCACATATGACAACAAATTTTTCTCTTTGCCAGGTGAAGAGCTTCATGCTTTAGCATCTCCTAAGGTTATTATAGAGACAAATCACTGGTTACTGCTGCCAGCACACTGGAAATGGCTGGGGCTCTTGCATCATTAATTTTTTGGTGGAAAGTGGCTTTTGACATAGACATTTTGAAGTTGCAAATACTTTCTCAATAGCACTTCCATCCTGCACTCTAGAATGCCAGCGTTCATGTTCAAGGACAACAGAAACTCAGGGAAATCCTTTTGTGGGGGACACGATTAATCTGCTAGAGGCACATAATGCTGGGGAGACTCTGGGTAGGAGACCAGTATGAGATTCCTGCTGTAGTTTGAAAGAAGTCACAGAGATTGGAATTAAATACTTGGCAATGCAAGTATTTAACAGAAGCATTTAGATCCTTGACAGACAAGAGTTCTAAGGAGAGAATTTGGGAGAAAATAATTCTTTGTCTAGTTTTCCAGACAAAGGCGTAATGGGACCAATAGGAGCCACTCTGCATTGTAGGGTTTAAATATTGTCGTATGAAAACTGGTTCGATAACAACTAGCTACATTAACAGGAAGCTAATATTTCACTCCATCTTCACTAATTTGGCCAATATACAGAAGCCTTTGTACATCAACACCTTGAGAGGCTAAAATGGAATCTCATAGTGTTCACCTGGCCCCTATATCTTTATCCAATTCCCCCAAAGCATGTGTGCCATGTTAGAGTATCTGCATTAGATTTGAGGTATAGGTGTTTACCCTCAACATCTTTGCTTCAGAATGGGCCTTCCTATGGACAAACTAAATCCTGAATCCAGACTTTATTCCATAACTATGAGTTCCCCTCTCTTTGGAGAAGCGCTATTCTTAACATCCTTTCCTTTCCCTGCCAGTAGAAATCAGTTGGGGATATGTCAATCCACTAAACAGGAGAGCCTTTGATACTCTCATTAGAATTCTCTTGATCATTCAGATCTCTTACCTCCACTCAAAGACAGTTGTGTTTGGCTAATAATAAATATTGGAGTAGTATCAGTTGCCTAAAATGTTGTGTTACATTTTTTTCATTGAACAATGAACATCAGTTTACTTTACATTGATATAACTGAGAGTGATAATTCTACTGATTGTTCCAAAATAAATATCAGCTAAAATTGACTTGGATTCTCAGTACAGAACGGGAATCTGGAAAAGGAACAGTGTCAGGACAGGAAATAGAACATTTTATAGTTATTTCAAACATAAAAAAGATCGATTATAGAGAATTAAATCCTCCCTTACAGCGTCATGAAGCGACTGGAGAAGTTAGAGTCAGAGCTGCTCCTAAAATCGTCTATAGGAGAAATCCAGGGCTCCTATTGCCAACATCTAGGCGACTGTGGCTGTCGCTCTCAACCCCTCCCTTTTTTTTAAATTTACATTTAAAAAAGATTTAAGAATATAAGTATGGTTGTTATACAATTTTCTGTTGGTTAAATTAATTTCAGGTGTACAACACAAGGTGTGATCAAAAGATATGGTGAATGTTTAAATAAATTTATTACAGCAAAACATACATTGCCATTAATCCCCCTCAAAATACTACCCTTTTGCTTCAAACACACTTATCCCATCGTTCTTGCCACTTTCTGAAGCTCTGGAAGTCCTCTTTTGTGAGCGTCTTTATTTCACCCTGCATCATGACAATGCTCTGTGTCACACATCGCTTCTGGTACAGCAATTTCTGTCAAATAAAAACATTACGGTGTGTCCTCATCCACCTTATTCCAAACTCAAAATGGCCATGAAAGGTAAACTTTTTGAATTGATCAGGACATCGAGGCAGCCATGACAGCACAACCAAAGACACTCACGAAAAAGGACTTCCAGAACTGCTTTGGAAAGTGGCAAGAATGATGGGGTAATGGTGTTTGAAGTGAGAGAGATTATTTTGAGGGAGATTAATGACAATGGGTCTTTTACTGTAATATTTTTAATGTAAACATTTACTGTATTTTGTGATCACACCTCATGTAATGATTCATTTTTATACCTTACAATGCGATCACCCCACTAATCCTAGTAATCACCTGTCACTGCAAACTTATCACTATATTATTGGCTATATTCCCCTTCCTATTTTTACCCCTATCCCCACCCCTCCCTTTTGGTAACCATTCCTTTGGTCTGTTTTTGCTTTGTTTTATTTTGTTTTTAGATTCCACATAAAAGTGAAACCATACAGTATTTGTCTTTCTCTGCCTGACAGTTCACTTAACATAATACCCTCCAACAGATCCATTCACATTGTTGCAAATGGCAAGATTTCATTATTTTTTATTGCTGCATAATATTTCATTATATATATATATAAATTGTAATATATAGAGATAATATATATTTTATATATTGCATATATATTATATATGTATATATAAATTGGATATATATATATATATATATATATATATATATATATATAATCACATCTTTTTGTCCACTCACCTTTCACCTATTGGTGAACACCTAGGTTGCTTCCATGTCTTGGCTGAAATGTTGAAATGAAAATAGGGATGCAAGTATCTTTTCTAATTAGTGATTTTATTTTCTTTGTATAAATACCCAGAAATGTAATTGCTGGGTCATACAGTATATCCATTTTTACTTTTTTTGAGGAATCTCCATACTGTTTTCCATAGTGGCTGCACTATTTTAAAATCCCACCAATGGTGCATGGATTTTCCCTTTTCTCCACATTCTTACCAACACTTGTTATTTGTTGACTTTTTGATAACAGCCATGCTGACTGGTGTGAGGTGGTGTCTCATTTTGGTTTTGATTTGCATTTCCCTGCTAATTATTGATGTTGAGCATCTTTTCATATGTCTGCTGGCCATCTCTATGTCATTTTTTTTAATAATGTTATATTACTTTTCGTTCTTTTTTTTTTAAAGATTTTTATTGGGGAATTGGGGGAAGGGAAACAGACAACTTGCTGTCCTTTTGCTCTTCAGTCTAGCCATGGAGGACGCCACCTCGCTGGCCCAAGTTGGTATTGTGATCATTGCGCTCTTCCCAGGCGAGGCAGATCAGTCTCCGGCTTCTGGACAGCTGCTCATGGCAGCTGCTGGCCGCTCACACTGGCTGCCGGCCACACACGGCAGCCCACGGCAACCCACTGCAGCAGGGGCCGCAGCCCATGCCATCGCCAGTGACTCACGGTAGCCCAGCTCCAGTTTGAGCTGTCGTTCAGCATCTTAGCTGTAGAGGGCAGTGTCATTGGCTCTCATATGTGGGATCCGAACCGGGGCCCTCTGGCGTCCCAAGCCAGCTCTCAACCAACGCACCACTCGCGTTGTCATTTTTGGAGAAATGTCTTTTCATGTCCTTTGCCCATTTTTTGATTGGATTGTTTATTTTATTTTTTTTGTTGTTATTGAGTTCTATGAGTTTCTTATATATTTTGGATATCAACACTTAATGAATAAATTATTTGCAAATATATTCTTCCATTCGGTAAGTTGCCTTTTCGTTTTTTTTGAAAGTTTCCTTCTCTATACAGAAGGTTTTTAGTTTAATGTAGTCCCCTGTGTTTATTTTTGCTTTTGTTTCCCTTGCTTGAGGGGGCGTGTCCTAAAAGATATTACTTAGACTAATGTCAGATAGCATACTTTCTATGTTTTTTCTAGAAGCTTTAGATTTCTGGCCTTAAATTTAAATCTTTAGCACATTTTGAATTTATTGTTGTATATGGTGTAATAGAAGGGTCCACTTTCTTTCTTTCTTTCTTTCTTTCTTTCTTTCTTTCTTTCTTTCTCTCTCTCTCTCTCTCTCTTTCTTTCTTTCTTTCTTTCTTTCTTTCTTTCTTTCTTTCTTTCTTTCTTTCTTTCTTTCTTTCTTTCTTTCTTTTTCATTTATCTGACCAGTTTCCCAACACCACTTCTTGAAGAGACTGTTGTTAAAGAAAGAGAATTACAGGTCAATATCCCTGATGAATGCATGAACGTATATGCCAAAATTCTCAACAAAATACTAGCAAACCAAATTCAACAATGCATTAGGGGCTTGCCTCGACATGAAGTTTAAACAGAAAATAACTAAACTTTCTCTACATGAATTTTTCTCAATTAGAAATATATATCACATTATATAAATAGTTGTATTCATATAAAGAATAATATCTGAAAAACTGAGGAAAATTTAGTGAAGACACCACAGCTATTTCACTCTAAAGTATTGTGAAATGTTCAACTTAACTAAAGTGTGTAACAAGATAATCTTTCCACTCATTCTGATATCTGAACTGCCTTTGGAGATTATCAGCTGCTTTGTCATGGATTTTTCCACAAAAACATAACTTATGTTGTGGATGTAATTAGAACCAGTTACCAGAAAACACATGTTTTGAAAGTATATCCCACTACAGAATTTCTGAACCGTTCTACTCCAAGGATTTTATTAATTGTATCTATATGTTTCTGACTGCCCTTTATAAAAATGCATTTTTAAAATAATGACAAATGTAATATCAATCAATTTCTTTGGAACAGATAAAACTTCTCAGTCTTGTTAAAACGTCACAATTTTTAGTTTTATACTGGTGCTTGGATCTTGAACCAAAATAGCCTTTTTGTCATCATCTCTATAGTCATCTCACCTACAAAGATTTGCAACAGATATCAGATATTGGGCTTTTTACCAGAAAGTGTATGCTGACTTTGTCTTTTCTTATGTGTCACATTGAATGTACCCGTCCTTTCACTTAGAGCAATAAAAGATAAAAAAAGAGTTAAAATAAACAAAATAATTTATTGTAACTCAATATTGATGATTGTAGTAGGATCATTAATAAATTTGAAAAGAACTCAAGAAATATGCATACCAATTTATTTTTCTATTCATGCATGTTCCTCACTATATCCTGTTGAGGAGAAATCTGGACCACTTTGTGGGCAAGGCCTTCCATATGGCTAAATAACTATATAGCTCAATATCCAAATTGGGACATTTTGGGAGTGAAATAGGATTCTATTCCTAATTATACCAGGATAACAGTTGTGAACTGGATTTATTCTCAGCAAACTTGTACATAACCTAAGAATCTCTACATAAAAGCTCCATCCTTCCTTCCACAATAAGCTTATTTGTATAAGCTTACAGTTATAAAGGTACCTTTTTTTGTGTTCTTTTCTTGAATAGATTTTTTCAACTGCCAAAAAAGAAAATACCACTGGGAAAGTTGACATTATGCTGTAATGTAAATGAAGTCATCAGCTCCTATCCTGAGAACATTTCTTGAGAGAATATCTGAAGGCTGAGTGAGTAAGAGAGACAAAATGTATAGAAAGTAGGGGCTTGTGAACTACAAACAAACTTTATTGCTTCAATATAGCTGGATTTACCGTATCTGAGACTCCAACAATTAAAATGCACATGGGAAACACAGGTCATATGAAGGACTGGGGAAAAAAAATATGGATGGATTGAGCTAAATTTATTATTCTACCAAGAAAACCAATGAAAGTCCATATACATCTGATGGCTTGTCAAAAAGTCAACTTCATACCTAACATGGCATCGTGTTGCTATTGATTGTATATTTATGTTAGGTCCCATTACTTATTGGCAAATTAGCCAATATTATCATGAGTCAAAATAATTCTCATATGACAACAAAACAGAATATTCTGTTTTGAACAGGTTGAATGAAGTTAAAAGTTGAGAGATATTACAGCACTTAACACTAACATAAAACTGTATAATTTTGTAAGAACAAGGTCATGTTTTCATACTGCTCAAAGGAGCCAAATTGTAATGCGGTCCATCTGGATTTCTTGAAACTACAAGTGTAAACTCCTAGGCATTTTACTGATACAAAATGGACTGCAGGGTGTTGGTTAAAATGTAGTTGAATGTTCATAATGCATTTCCAATCCTATATTTATAGTACCCAAACATACATTGACATGCACAGTATTTCATCTGTTCACAGAACCTTCTGTTACTGGATTTATAAATGATTAGTCACAAAAGCAGATCCTATAATTGATTTATAATCATTCTCTGAAGTACACTATGTTTATGAATATTAACATAAACCTTTTATCAAAGCAATTGCTATATTAGTTTTCATAACTCTGTCAAATGTAGCAAATGTAATTGAATATTTGAGGAGCACAATAAGATAAAAATTTCCTATTGAAAGATGTTAGATGGCATTATAAAGGAGCCTAAAATAACTCCAGATATAAATTATTATTTCTCTATAAAAGTGAATATTTTTACAAGTTGAGCTACAAGAGTATGTAGAATTATGTTTTGATAGAGAATTATTATCTATACTGCCTACTACCAATTGAGATGTTTAAAATATGACTATTCTCTTGCTAATTAAATGCTATTAGTGTGTAGAATAAAGCAAGTTGAATATCGCTACTTTAAAAGAAGTATTTTAGTATTATATGTAAGAAAAAAATTTGTATCCAATCTATTTATCATATCTAGCTAGCTAGCTATCACCTCCCTTTATTCATAAAGAGAAACATCTGGTCCACATACATTTTGTTGGATTTTGTTACAGACTTGGCCACTTGCTTGCTTTATGGACTTTGGTAAGTAACTGAATCTTCCTGAAAACTAACTTTGTCTTCAGCTAAATAAATGTAAAAATGTTACTAATCTCATAGGTTTATTGTGAAAATTAAATAATATAATTAGTGAACCTTATTAAATTAGAATTAGCTCTTAATAAATACAATTAATAAACCAAAGAAAGACGCTAGAAAAGATTAGAAAAAAATGACTATTCAAGAAAATAAAGGTAGTTTCATTAAAACTGAACAAAGTAGAAGAGGTGTAATTAATAGGTAGCTAATGGAAAGTTACATATACTTTCTCAAGACGAAACCTAGACAATTAATTCACTTGTTACCTGTTGACATTTTTATTTAATATTTAGCAGAAAACTGTGTAATTGTAGTGTCCTATAAAGTTTTAAAGTTTCTTTATAAATTAATTTTTCTCAATAAAAAATTATATCATTAATGCAACACACACCCCCACATGTTATAACAGTCTATGGTACTGAAGACCTCACTAAGAAATGGGCTTTGCTACAACCTTAACCACTGGCCCATGTGCTCCAGGCACATTGTTCAGCAAATTTACCTATTATAGAAAAGTCATATGTTTTATGTTCCATTAATAAAAAAAATATACTATATTTGAGATATTTTATGGAGAATATTTCTTTTTCAGAAAATAGAATAATTTTTAAAATCTAAGTTATTTTCACAAAAAAGTATACTATATTTGAGATATTTTATGGAGAATATTTCTTTTTCAGAAAATAGAATAATTTTTAAAATCTAAGTTATTTTCACAGTGACAATTTAGATGGGTTTCATAGCCATTGCTCTGATTGTTTCTATTTTCAGCAGAAAGTTATGTCCGTTTCATGTATCAATTTTTCTGTTAGATTTTCTTTCTACCAAATTTAAACGAAATCTCAAGCAGTGTGGTTGATAAGGAAAACGCAGTTGAATGAGGATAGAAAAAGCAAGCTGAAAGTAGTGATATTCCAGCATTTTTATATTGTTTGAATATTTCGAAGGTTTTTAACAAAATATTTGCATTTTATCTTTAGTCTGTAAAGTCAGAAGAATAACACTGAATGAAACATGGAATTGGAACACTGGACACAGACATAATAATTTATTAGTTTTGTCATCCAGGGGTTTCTTGACAAAGTTGTACTAAAATTTGGTTTTATTGAGTCATGATTCTTTTCTTATTCCTTAGATCATATGAAGATATCTTTTAGTGAAAATCAATCACCTGGAATGGTATGATTTCCCACTACTGGAACACACACAGAGGACTCACCAAAAAGCCGTTTTCTCCTCCATAGACAAAACTGATTCTCAGAAATAGCAAGGTATATGAATCAGATAATGAAACATACTTCAAATCCTAGCATTACCAAAAAAAAAATGGGAAATTTAGTCACATGTTGCTTAAGATCTTATACAAAAAAGATAAAACTGTGGAGGTTTTTTTTTTCATTGCACAGGTTTTACAGGTTTCCTTCTAAAATCAGTTAAGCAAGGAGTCCATCAACCGTTTCTTAAAACAACCGCAACAACAAAAACCTAGTGAATACTCAGAGTACTATTAAATTCCATAAAGTGTACAAAAGAAACTTAACCATAATCTCTTCTATGAGAGCATAGTAATCTACTTGGAGATATAAGACTAATAATGTATATGCAGTACAGTTGTTGAATATGAAAAATGAACACATCCAACAAAATAGTATATTACTATGGCTTTTAATATGTCCACACAGAATGATGTAAGAGAAGAAGAAAGAAAACTCAGTGAGAACATGAGAAAGCTTCTTGTTGGAAATTTGAGGTAAGTTGGGTCCTGAAAAATCATGAAGTTTTGAAAAGTCAAGGAGAGATGGGACGCTCTTCTAAGCTAAGGGAAAAGCATAAAGTATAATGATATGGGTTAAAATTGGAAAATGTTAGTGTTTGGGGATAAGTTCAAAGGATCTTAGGAACTTAGAAGCTGAAGGGAATTTAAACATCATACTGCTCCATCTCCGGTTTTCGCAGTTGGGTTTCTAACAGAGCAGAAGTGAGTTGCCAAAGACACGTAGCTTGTTAATGATTGAATTGGTACATGAATCTGGGTTTCTTAATTTTCAAAATCTAGTGCTCTTTTAAATAAACAACAAGTTGAATTTTACTAGTTCACATTTAATTTGATATGAATGGAGCAATTAAAATCATAGACTGGAAACAGGAGATTGCCAAAGAGAAGCCTGAAAAATATGTTGTTGTAATTATTGTTAACCTGTGAGAGTTTCATCATGTTCACTTATCTTCCTACTTCTGGCAAGAGATAGTACTTCTGAAATCTAATGTGGCCTTTTGCAATTATTTGGCATGAAATGACCTAAATAGTGCCAGGAATATCATGAGTGAGACTGTACAGCAAAGTTTCCGCCCCACTTTTAGTGTTAAGATTCAAGTACAGTTTGGTTAAAGCTCTGATGAAAGTTCCAGATTTGGGAGATATAACGCACATGTGTTAGATGTTGACCATGTCAGAAGGGCAGGAATAGATTACAATTTGATGTTGCAAACCTGATTCTTTATTTTGATGACTAAAATGTGTTTTGAGGTATAAAGTCAGAAAATATTTTATACACTAATGCAATTTATAGTAACTTATAAAAAGGCAAATAATAATTTTCATTATTAGACACTTTAGGATAATTCAAATTAAATACATGACTCAAATTACATAAACTAATCAAATTCAATAAAACTTTATGAGTGCAATGAATATTTCTTTATTGAATATTTCCTATGCTTCAGGCACTTTCTAGGTGATCATGATACATCAATGAACAAATAGCAAAAGGCCAGTCCTAGTGAAATCTATTGGCTGGTAGAAATTTACATTTCAATGTATCTTTTATGTGCTAGATAAAGTGTCAAGTGAAGAGTATGAAAAGATGAAACAAAAGTGGCCCTCCATTTAAGAGCCCATTATTTTAGAAAAGATGGCAGACATAAATAATAATTCCAAAATAATAGGGTATGACCTCCAATTCAAAAATGTACTGTGTCAGATATAATACAGAGGAGTGAGTGAATAATTTTGTAGGCAGCACACAGAAATAGTTCTGCTAAGACATGGGCTCTTATGGGTTGTGTTTAGAAAGCAGAGGTGAAGCTTACTAAAATAAAATTGAATGCTTTAGTAAATATACAAAATCTGACAATTTTTGAGTTGAATTAAGGGTTATTTAAATAACAAGCAAAATTTTTTATAAAATTATATGCACTTCTTGCTTCCTGTGAAATGAAATTTGAATAACTTTTTTTCCTCCTATGTAATCATAACAATCACTATAATAGAACCCTTTATAAGAAGCGTGATTAATTAGATTTAATGAATATAGACTAAGAATGATTTTGCTTTGGCATAATAGAATGTAGTTAATTAGATACTATGATAATGAAATAGAACTATTGCCTATTAAAATTTGAATATTTGTTGTTCATTACTGCTCATGAGTTCTACATTAAACTGAAGGCATTGAATGAAACATACTATAAAAAAACTAACTTCAAATGGAATCAGTTCTCATATTAGTTTATTAATTTCTCTTTAATCATCAAACATGCTAATTGCAATTTTATCCATCCAGGCTGAAAAATAACCCAAGAAGCACAATATTTAAAAATTGTTAAATGTACATGGAAACCATATACTCATTTACTTTAAAAAGTTGATTAAAATAATTGGAAATTTCCGTGTACCAAAAATGCAAGTTGATTAGTTATATCAATTTTGGCAGCTAAATATGTCTGAAAAATAATTTTGGAACTTCACAAGTTTACTCAGTATTTTGATTTATTTTAAGTGGAAAAATTCCTTTTTTCCTAATGAAAGACCCCAGATAGATAAATAAAAAATAAAGGTATCCAGTGATCTTAGAACTCCCCACAAGTATAGGGGGGAAATGTCTAGTAAAAGGGGAAGTAAAGAGAGTAGACTTTTAGTATCAACTCTTATTGAAGTCCATTTGAAATCATGCTAATCTATAACATCAAAATTATATCTATAGTCCTTAGTGGAAAGAGGATGGAATTCAACGAATAAGTGTAACTGTTTTACAGATTGCTTGAGAGACAAAGCTCATCACGTTAAGAACATAAATTAAAAATAGACTGAAATATTTTATCAAATCTTTGCATGATTGAAAGAGTTGAGGAAAATGTACAAAGCTGTACCACTTTAGTGCATATACAAGGTCTGATAATTAAGTATGCAAACTTGCCTCCGTGCGCTTATAAGGCATCACTGTACAAACAGCTCGGTAATGTTTCATAACCTTGGTATATCAGTGTCTCACAGCTGTGTTTGTGTCAACGTGTAGCGGTGTCTTGCTGAGTGGCGTTCATTATTGTTGCGTGTTTTTGTGTTCCATTGCGAGAATATCTGAACTTGAATTAGAGCAACAAACAAACATTAAATTTCTTGTTAAACTTGGCAAGAGTGAAAGTGAAATCACGGACATGTTAGTCCAAGTTTATGAAGATAATGCCATAAAGAAAATGGCAGCATACAAATAGATTAAGTGATTTTCTGAGGGGAAAGAACACGTCACTGATAAAGAGTGGTCAGGGCGGCCAGTAATAAGCAGAACTGACAAAAACATTGCAAAAATTTGTTGAATTGTGCATCAAAATTGTCAGCTGTGAGAATCATAATACACCAGGTAAACATCGGTAGAGAAACAGTTAGGAAAACCTTAACTGAAAATCTTCGCATGAGAAAGGTGTGTACAAAAATAGTCCCTGAGGAGCTCTTGCATCACAGCAATGCTCCAGCTCATACAGCACTGTCTGTGTGGTAGCAATTTTTCTAGGATGAGTTTGTGAACTTAATTGTCAGGCCTTATATGAAAGCAGACAAGTCCAGAGACTATCTGAGCATATGCTTCTCCATGGAAGGCCATTCTGACCACATGTACTCAAATTTAAAAGTTAGGCTAAGAGGACTGTAGACCTCAGAGGAACAGTCCTCAGGAGCATGTTTTTGAGGTATTGTTTTTATTTCAAGGAATTTGGTGTTTCTTTTTTAATATCAGGAAATTCTGGGTAAGGGTGAAAGGGAGATTTCTAAGACAAAATGATTTTGTTTTGTTTTCCTCTTTGGTTAGATTAACTGTTTAAATCATTTCCAATTTTAAATCACAGTTTAAAATTTTCATTTTCATACTCTATTAGAGTTGTTATATATATATATATATATATATATATATATATATATATATATATATATATTTGAAATAACTTATTCTAAGAATTATATCCTTTCTTTAAAAATGAATGATCCTGAGCTGGCCAAGTGGCTCAGCTTAAGAGTGTGTGCTCTGAACAACAGGGCTGCCAGTTCGATTCCCACATGGACCAGTGATGTTGCGCCTAAGCTGAGCTGTCGCTGAGCTGCCAACAGGTGGCAGGATGGCTCAGCTGGTGTAACAACAAGATTGCTTGTTCTATGGTGGGCTATGCCCACCTGCAACTAAGACTGAACTTGGCACCTTGAGCTGAGCTGCCACCCAGATGGCTCAGTGGATAGAGAGTGTGCTTTTAACAACAAGGCTTCTTGTTCGACTCCTGCATGGGATGGTGGCTATGCCCATTCGCAACTGAGATGGTAACATGGAACCTTGAGATTAGAGGCCACGAGCTTCCAATGGGCAAACAGATGGCAACTGGCACCCTCCACAACAAAGATTGAAGAACAACAACTTGGCTGGTTCCTCTCTCCAATTCCCCAATACTGTTCCCCACCTCCAATTCCCCAATTAAAAAAAAATGAATGCTTTAACGTGAAAATTCTTTTGGATTTCTATCATTCCTTACAATGGGGTTTCAACAGACATATTTAGGTTTGAAGCCCAGTGCTGTGCCTTACTTAACACTTGTGCAAATTCAGTCAAGTTATTACCCTTCCTTAGAAGGTGTCCTCACTTATAAACTAGATTTGTGTGAGGCTTAAATGAGATAACCTTCTTTAAACAAGATTAAATTTCTCCTAGTAATTCAAATTAGATTGTTTTGTTTTATTTATTTTTTTTGAAACAGATGAGACCAAAGTATTAAAAAACAAAATGAAACATAAAATACAATGCTACGTTTTGTCTGAGTTACAGAAATGTAACACATAAACTCTTCCCTAAAAACTATTGTCACCTATTAAGATATAATATAATTTCAGAGATGATAAATTAGGCTAATGTTTCTACTCCATAATGCAGACTTTAGTTAGTGGAATGCGTTCTTATATACTGGAAACTTACGCTGGTAATATTTTCTAGATTTTTGTATGGGGAATGGTTTGGTAAATATGTATACAAAGGAACCCCTTTAACTTCCATCACTAAGCTTCCTTGGATGGACTCCTAGAGAAGCCAACCTTATCCTCCACCACAGTGTAGTGAAGTTATACAGTGCCATGTACCCAGCACATGCGAGTATAGGAAGCGGTCTTTGGAGAAAACATGTTCTTAGGAAGTTATACTAGCTGTTCCGGGCATTAGTTTGAACATTCAAGGCAGACTTTACTAAATAGCACCCTAGTGATTGCTGAAATTTCTTCCAGTTCTAAAAATTCCATGATTGTATGATTCTGTAATTTAGCCTACAAAAACACTCTCCAAAAAAATCATACGAGCCATTCAGGAAATAACACCACAAGGCCTGTCGTGTTTGTGCTTCTGCCTTTTGGATGGACCAATATTTATTTTTATAGTTTTCCTCTTCATTGACCTAAATAGGAGGAGTTGATATAAAAATGATGTCCTTATTATCAGTTCTTTTTTTTTTTTTGTAAGCTTGGAATTCATTTGGTGGAAAATCATTAGATTTATCATGACTCTAGTTAGTTTGTGTTGGACCAAGGTCAATAAGTAAAATACTGGAAACAAAACTTCTAAAAATATTTCCAAATATTATAAGCCTTTATTTTCTCTTTTATTTTTAAACATATTTTCACAAACTGTGACTTGAGTTGGATTATTTCTTCTGTGTATATTTGAAAATGCAGCAAAGGGAAATTCATGTATGTGATTTCATGTTTTCAAAGCTACCGTTAACAACCAATCAAATGATGGAAGTTTAAACATGTCGAGGTATGTGACATCAACTCCAACCCGTAATTGATTACATTTTCAAAACTTAAAAGTAATCAATTATCAAAATTCATTGAATTTTTGGCTGCTTGGTAAAAATTATTAAAAATTCTACTTAGCTTTTGAATTATCTCTAACAATTTATAATCATTCATGGAAAAAAGAAAATTGTTCAAAGGAGTAGGAAAATTTTATCTATATCTATATCTATATCTATATCTATAGATATATGTATTTCTATGTTATATATAGTATCTATTATATATTGACACTATATTAATATTATTATATTAATATATGTATATAATGTATATAATATATAAAATATGTATATATTATATAATATGTTATATATTATACTACACAAACACATATATTATTAATATATATGTCCACATGAATAGAAAATTAAGCTATAGGGATTTTTAGCAAATAACATTTTTAACATGTTTTAAAAATGACTTTTGCATATAAACATTTAACTTTCAAAAACATTAAGTAATTGAGTAACTGACAAAGTCATAACTCTGAAATGAACCCATTTTATTTAGGGTTGAGAAGTTTCTCAAGCAAATTTAAGCTATAATCAACAGAATTCACTCAGGTTTCATTTTATCTTGGTCACAAAATCATACCAATGTTATTAATAGTCCCTAAAGACAACACAAATATGTTTATACATTTCTGTGTAATAAAGGTTAAATATATTATTAACATATATGTATATTGAAGAGCATAATACCATAAGATGATAAAAGAAAATATGGCATTTATCATGGTTGAGCATTTTGAAATTTTATGACTATATCAGTAAAATTTTCAAAAGTGTTGTCTTTAAAAAAAAGCATTTGTTCATTTTACTCAGTCTATGGTGTTCATCTGAATTATTTTATGAAGGGAAAATGTGATAATTTTAAGAGAAGTTTTTATCTATGTGTCATGAAATATAATTGAAAAGTGTTAATACTGATCAGGGTGATTTTCTGGGTTTTGTTTTGTTTTGTTTTTATGTCAAATTAAAGTATCAATTCAGACCACATCAGATCAGGACCCTAAAATCTGCTGTTAAGGAACATAATTCTACTACCTTCTTTGGCACAAAAGGGCTTAATTTTAGCATCCAGATGGAATATTTGTCCTTGGTGAGTGGAAATGTGACAAAAAGTCCCCAGTGGGTATGCCCATTCATATCTTCCTTTATTATTTAAAAACTTGGATTATTTTTTTGTGTGTTTCTCCCCAGTGATGTGGCGCTTCTCATGCAGACTATCCCCTTAGGACAGAAAAGTTTTATTCACTGTGCATGAAATTCAAGGAAGAAAGATGGGATGTCATTCTTCATCTTCTCAGTTGTCAGTAGTAAATTCAAAATGTTATATTGGGCTTTTTATTGAATTATGTATCAAAGTGGTTTTCCTGTTCAGCCCAGCAGGAATCTGCTGTGGAGAGGCCACAACAGAATCCCGGAAATCAATGCAGAGCATTTTGTGTCAAGATTAGTTTCTGTCATCCTAGAATCCATTTTGTCCAAAGGAGATGACGGGTTAAGGTACAGATAAGGAGGAAGAGGAGAGATGCCTCAAAGACCTGTTGGCATAGATTGCTTGCTTTTAGTCTTGATATTAATTGGCTACTGTTTATGTTCATTAACTTGCCCTTGTATGTGGCTTGCTAAATTGAAAATATCTGGACTTGAATGATTAACTTTCCCCATCCCATTAGAGATGACCTGGGTCATTTTCAGAATGTAAAATTTTAATACATATGTTTCTGATTTATTTACAGTTAATTCAGAGAAACGTTGCTGTCTCCAAGCAGTTTGGTGTCCAAGAACGCTATAGAAAGAAGTAAAAGGTCAGCTATCCCCTCTCCTTTTGGTTTAGAATTCCTTTATTGTCTCCACCCTCCTTCATTTCCCCTGATGTAGTTTTAGTAGTTGCAAGGTTTCTTTTACATCCCCAGTGAGAGAATTCTATAATCTGATCATTTTGTGGTTTCCTTAAAATTTAACTTTAACTTCTCTGTGGTTTCCTCTGTATTCAACCAAATATACATTTTTTTATATTATTATTATTTTCTTTATACCACTGGAAGTCACTCTTCCACACGATACCTAATATTATAGTGTTGGGATAAGGATCAGTAACAGTTTTTGACATTTTCTTTGCAACTTTTCAAATAATTATTTTAGTCATCAGTGCATGCTGTTAGGCTGAAATATGTGGTAGGTTTTCAAGACTTTAATATGCTTTTTAAACTGAGACTATATGAAAGGTCAGGGGTGGAGGATGGGAGTACAGCAACTACAGATACACTCTATGTAACAAAGACAACAATTACACGTTTTTTTTTAGCTCAGCCTTTAGTAAATGTTTCCTATTAGCTGCTCTGATCCATTCCATTAAGTCTACTGAGTCAATTGATGTTAATGTTATATTACAATCTTTTATTAATATATTAATTGAAGTAAAACTTGAACTTTTCTTACAGCACTTGTATTCTGCCATTATATTATCAGCATGATGTATGCATTCTTACAGGCCTTGTACATCCCTTTTTAGCTTATAACTTATGGAAAGACAAGACTGCCTTAGCCATGTGGATTTTTATTATTTTTTAGAATTTACAAAAAGCATTGATAGATAGATATTGTCTTCTGTCTCTATTCAGAACAATTCTGTTCAGTCGGGATGTAACAGTTATCTTTCTTTCCCACTTAATAAATGTGGGAACTGAGATTAAAAAGAGGTTAAATGACTTATAGAAGATAACATAACTGTTAAGTAGCAGAACTAAAATTAACAAATAAGCTTTCTGATTCATTATCCAGTAATCATCATAATCATCACCAACATTTATAAAATGTTTTTCATAGGACAGTGAGTTATGTAAAACTTTGCATAAACAAAAGATTCTTACTCGTCTATTATAGTGTTCTCTCCTTCCTCCAGTATCTAGTATTTTACCATTAAAAAGGCAGAATTCCAATAAATAATTTTAAGTTTGAATTTCTTTTTTTTTAATTAAAGTTTATTGTGGTGACATTGTTAGTAAAGTTACATAGGTTTCAGGTGTACAATTTTGTAATACATCATCAATATACGACAGTGTGTGTTCACCACCCAGAGTCAGTTCTCCTTCCTTCACCATATATTTGATCCCTTTTATCCTCATCTAACATTCTTATTAGACCTGCATCATTTTTAGGTACCTCTGTAACTTTCCTAAGAAGAAAATAGAATGACATAGCTATAAGGTAAAGTGAATGCACAATCTTTGTACTTTCAGTCATCTGGTTGTGTGAATGGTATATGGATGTACTAAATAAAGGCGGACAATATATTATTTTTTTATTAAAGGTATTGGGGTGACATTGGTTTGTAAAATTATATAGGTTTCAGGCATACAATTCTGTAATACATCATCAATATATCACATTGTGTGTTCACCACCCAGAGCCAGTTCTCCTTCCATCACCATATATTCGACCCCCTTCAACTATGTATTAGTTGTCACACTAGGTTCTAGCCACAAATGACAATTTTCTTATTTCCCAATTTCCTTTTCAGGCTCTTCTACCTCAATTTTAGCCCTGTTGAAACCTCACTGTTGCTTGCGGCTCTTTGTGAAAACAGTCTTTCCATATATCCCCAAATGATTCCAGGTTTAAACCATACTCTAATTATCTACTTAAATTTTTCCCTAATTTACCTTGGCCTAAGATCCTAAGCACAGAACATCGTTTTACTTATAACTGTCCCCAAGTCTCCCCCAACTGCCTGCCCACCTCCCCATTGTGAGTTCAGTAACTTTCTGGGAGTTTTATTTCTTCAACTTTTGTCTAGAATACTCTTGCTCATTTTAATATTGAGCAATTTTTTTTAGTCATTACTTGAATCTCCTGGATCCTATCCATTATTTTTTTTATAGAATCACAGATTCGATAGCTAGGAGAAACACTATATATGCTACAAATAAGGACCAAATGGATTACAAAGTGTCCAAGTTTACATATTTTGGAATGTCTTTTTCTTACTGGTTTTATATTTCTGCTATTCCCATCTGCTTTTCCTTGAAATTGATGATTTTTTTTTTGTCCTAGCCACAAGATGTCTTTTTCAGCATTTCAACAACTTTTGGCTTATAAAATCACCACCCACAAATTATGTTTGAATCACATGTATATAATTATACTTAATATGAAAAGAAACGGGTGCATATATTTAGAGAATAATTTTTAATAATATAGTTTTTTTAAAAATATTAACAATATTTGATATCAGAAAGTACTCTGGCTTTATCCATGTACTTTTATTTCAAGTAATTGGAATTAGATATTTTATTCTGGTTTAAAAATATGACACATAATATAAAATCATAAATCTTAATTTAATATGATCTGAACTGTCATAAATTAGATTATTTTATTTTCCTGTGTCATTTATACATTTTTGTATTAAGACCACTGCTTTCACTAGCCCATTAATCATGTTTCAATGCAATTTATTATAACTCTAAAAAAAGAGCTTTTTATGTTTCTGTTTCTATTTCAATTAATTTTTATTTTCTATGACAATGATGACAATGAATAACAAAGTTAGGTAAAAATCGTTTCTATATAATACTCCTCACAAGTATTTACCTAGCTTTGACCAAAATGCTCCTCAGGCTATCCTTCATCACCTGCAAATTATAAGAAAAAATAAGGTGACCACCTCTTAATTGCACTATTGTTATCGGTATCAGATTTGCACTCTTTTAAAGTAGTAAAATTTTAACTGCCCTACTTATTTGGTAGGTGCTATGTTATTGCAGGTCACTGGTACCCACGTTTCTTAGAATTTTATAACTTCATTCAAACCCTCCCTTTCAGGTGATCATAGTCTACCTACAAGAAACTACGAGGGGTTGTCTGGTGAGACCCTATTATATTGAAAAGGGTGGGTGTAAGGTCCAGAAATAAAAGTTCACAGACTTGCTTAAGGTCACACAATTTTCAGGCACCAGAATGAGAACTATTCTTCCATGGTGCTTCTGAAATTCCCTGCGGTCATCAAGATCTCTGTGTTTGTCCTAATGCTCCTGCCAGGGTCATTCACTGATTGGCAGTGTTTAGGATTTGGAGATAAGCAATTTGAGGTTTTTTTACTATGTTTGACCTTTTGTCCCTGCTACAGCTTTTGATTTTTCCTTGTTGTTTTTAAAGTGGTGGTGTGGTAGGCAGAACAATGGTCCCTAAGTGGTTTCTACATCCTAATCCCTGGAACTTGTGACTGTACTGTGTTCTATGGCAAAGGGGAATTAAGGTTTCAGGTGGAAGTAAGGCTGCGAATCATTTGCCCTTCAATCAGGGAGCGTAGCCCAGATTATCCAGGTGTGCCTAATGTAATCACTAGGGTACTTAAACATGGAAGCCGGAAGTAGGAAAGTCAGCGTCAGAGCGATGAGATGTGCAAGCGCCGCTGGCCTTGCTGACCGCGGAGATGGAGAAAAGAAGCCACGATTGATCCAAGAAGTGTTGGCAGCCTCCAGAAAGGAACGCAGCCCTGATGACACCTTGATTTTAGCCTCGTGAGACCTATTGTGGGCTCCCGACCTCCAAAACTGTAAGTTGATACATTTTTGTTGTTTTAAGCTACTTTGTAGCAGTGTGTCATAGCAGTAAAATAATATAGGTGGAGATCCTTTTTTCTAGCTGTTAAAATTTGTAAAACTGATTTATGGAAAATGACCCACTGGTGAAGTATCCCCTAGGGCTCTCATTCCCACTGGAGCAGTTGTAGCTTTCACACAAAGCCTACCCTTTGCTTTGTAGATGCAGTGAATAGGTTTTAATTATATTTGCGTTGTAGAACACTCTACCCGGGCAGGGTAATTTCAGATAATTGGGGTTATGGTTTTCATAAGCCTAGATTATTGGAGTATGGGGACTGGGGCATCATTGAGTTTTCGTGTAAAGGCAAACTGGGCTTTGCTAATTTCTCGGCAATATACTATAGGCATGATGCCTCTGACTTCAGTTCCTTCATCTGCTGACTGAATGTATAATGCCTCGCTGCTCTTGTATGATTAAACTACATAACACATGTGCAATGCCTTGCACAGAAACTGATACGTAATCGACATGTTAAAACCAATATTTTGTGATTCACATGGTTCTGGAACAGAGAATCCAGTTTATATTTACTTGGGTGAAAATGCTCTCTATGAAGGAAAATACTCTAAAAAGGAGTTTTATTCCAAATTCAGCCTTTTCTTTCTTGAGTTAGTGATTACCAAAGTATTGGGGGGGTGAAACCATGTTTTAGCTGCCCTTTACCATCCTAAAGAGTTTTCTTTTTCTCCCTTCATATATAAACAAAAGCCATACAGAGATACGTAGCATCATCTTCATTTGTGTTCGATAGTTAAAGTGAAGGTGAATTTGTAGAAGTATATATTTTTTTCTTTGGAAAAACAAACCAAATGAATCCTGATTTGATGGATGATTAAGGAGTGTAATTAAGTGGTTCAAGATGGTGTTGTTGCTATAAGGTCTAATTTTTGGAAGCCAGCGTTTTGATGTCAGTGATGGCTGTGATTGAATCAGGAGGAGTTTTCTTATTACTGTTTATTTCAGTAAAGTTCTTACTGGAACTATTCCCAGACAGTGTCAATAGATTACCCAACTTTTACAATAAGCAGTGTGTAATAAATAACTCCACTTTGGCTCATCAGAGCACACATGTCCTAGCATAATTGCCATTAGGGAAAAAAAAGAAAACACAGATGTCAGATCAATTCTTAGTTTTTCTCTCATCTTTTCATCCTGTGTTCTCCAATGACACATCAACATGTTGCCCCTCAAACAACTCTTGGGTTTCAGACACTCTGCAACAGAAAAAAATACTGGTATTCCTTCCACTGGCATTGCTTCTTATGCTGGAAAAGGGTACACTCACTTCTCTGCTCAACCCAAATCCATATCAGCCAAAAACTTTTATCCAGATTATCTGGCACTCTGGGGAACATCGATGTAGCTTATTCAGTTGTTGGTTCTTTAACAGTCTTACAAGTTTACTGATTGTATTTTATTTTTTTTAAGATTTTTATTGGGGAACTGGGGAGATGGGAACAGTGCTGGAGAATTGGGGGAAGGGGAACAGACAAGTTGCTGTCGTTTTGTTCTTCAGTCTAGTTGTGGAGGACGTTGTTTCACTGGCCCAAGTTGGCACCATCATTGCGCTCTTCCCGGGTGAGGCAGATCAGTCACTGGCTTCTGGATGGCCGCTCACAGCGGCTGCTGGTCGCTCACGCTGGCTGCTGGCTACACACGGTAGCCCATGGCAACCCACTGCCACAGGGGCTGCAGCCTAGCCATCGCCAGCAACTCACAGCAGCCCAGCTCCAAGTTGAGCTGTTGTTCAGCATCTTAGCTGTAGAGGGCAGTGTCACTGGGCCCTCATATGTGGGATCTGAACCGGGGCCCTCTGGTGTCCCAAGCCAGTTCTTAACCATCGTGCCACTCAGCCGGCCCTGATTGTATTTTTAAATTGCCAACACTCTTCTGAATTTTTTAATAAAGTCCAAACAGAATTCTTATTTACAATAACATAAAATGTTGTTCCTAGTTTTGAACTTGTTAGACCTTTTGTTGTTATCTATGTGGGATGTTGAAGAGATTCAATGAAACACTACTAGATGAAAAAAGGAATGTGTAAATGTGAAACTGTAATTAGTTGTAGTAGCAGTATATAACTTTGACATATTTGAATATGTATATAGATTGCATGTAAATATGAAGCAGGGCCTCACAAAAGGATGGAAAGTAAAGGTCATAGTCATGAGTAAGAAACAATATTTTTTTAATTACAGAATTATTGAAAATGCATTATCATAATTAAATATTGCATGTTATTTTCCCAATCTCTATTGTCATTTTTATTAGGCTTCTGATAAAACCATGCACATCTGTTAAACAGCTGTTTTTACTTCCTTTTTTTTTTTTCCTGTTCATATATATGTGTGGATGTGTGAAAAAATCTTTGGCCCTTGATGATTTCTCCCCGTGTCCCATTTGCTAAGTGATTGGAAGAAAAGGGTGTTTCTAAGCATTGAAAATAAGTGTTCTGAGGTACTTATATAGATCTAAATCTAGATTAAGCATAGTCATGCTCTCTAAATTCTAAAGCTTTTGATTCAGTTCACTAAATATTAACCTGGCAGAGGAAAGAGTGATAAAGGAATCTACTTTTTTTACATCGAGGACCTTTCCCTCTAGATAAGGGAAATTTGGTTTCTGCACATTAAGATGATGGCAGCTCAGACTCCATGTCCAACTGAAGAAGAAGGATAGTACCAACTGAATCTTACTTATTTACCAGAAAATCAAAGGATTTTTCAGAAGTACTTCAGAGATTTTCAATTAGGCCCCAGTGATTAGAAATATTGCATATGCCCACTAGCAACCCTCAGTTTTTCCTTTGTGTGAGGGGTGAAAAGGATAATTATTGCATTGTTCTGTACACCTGAAACAAACAATAATAAAAAAAATATGTCATATGCCTAGTTCTAATAGGAAAGGAGGGGAAAAAGAATAATATTTAGTTGTGTTCACTTCTCTCCAAAACAAAAAGCCTGTTTTGTTAATAAGGAAGAATGAGAAAATGGATATCATTAGACTATAGTTTCTGCCACATGTCCCAAGAAATTACTTGATGACGGCTGATGCCCCATCAGAAATTTAAATGAGCATTTACAGAAAGACTCAGAAACAGAGGTAAAAAAAAGTTAAATTTTTCTCCATCAGACCAACTTTTAGATTGGTCCCCCCTATTTACTCCATAGTACTTATTAGTGGGTATTGTGGTAGAGAAAGAAGTTTAAATAAAATTTCCTCTTGGGCCGGCCAAGTTGTGTATTGGTTAAGAGCTGGCTTGGGACGCCAGAGGACCCCGGTTCGGATCCCACATATGAGGGCCAGTGACACTGCTCTCTACAGCTAAGATGCTGAACAACAGCTCAACCTGGAGCTGGGCTGCCATGAGTCACCATTGACAGTGTAGGCTGCAGCCCCTGTGGCAGTGGGTTGCCATGGGCTACCGTGTGTAGCCAGCAGCCAGCGTGAGCGGCCATCCAGAAGCCAGAGACTGATATGCCTCACCCGGGAAGAGCGCAATGATGGTGCCAACTTGGGCTAGTGAAGCAACGTCCTCCACAACTACACTGAAGAACAAAATGACAGCAACTTGTCTGTTCCCCTTCCCTCGATTCCCCAATAAAAATCTTTAAAAAAAAACAAAAAAACATTTCATCTGTATTTCCTATCAGCTGATTTTTCATGAACTATCAGAAAATTAAGTGTAACTTGTTCTGCTCTTACTGAAATTCAGGGTATGAGAAATATGTTAATCTAAGGTGTTTTCTTTGTAGTTATTGCTCTGAGGGGGAAAAAAGAAGGAACATTCTTTAAGAAGTTTCTTTTCATTCCTAACATCTCTTTTGGAGTTAGGCCTAAGCAATGGTACACACATGTGCCCTACGTTTAAGTCGATACTGAAAATAATGTTGGCATTTAGTCAATTCTGTTGACTCATCTGAAGGTGATCTAAACTGATTTTGCTACATTTAATGAATTTTAAGTAATCAGTTTGTGATATCATATTAAATTCATTTGGCTGTTTCTGCCCAAAACCTGATGTTTGCATTTAGGGTAATTTTATTTTTTAATTATTTTTTATTGTGAAATACACATTTTTTAGAATTAGTTTCAGCTGTACAACACAGTGCACTAGTTATACTTTTTACCCCTCAAAGTGACAACCCACCTCTCCCAATCCACCGAGGGTAATTTTGATCTTATAAATTTTTACCATACTTAGTAATGTAGGTCAATGGTTTTCAAACATGGATGAACATCAGATTTATCTGTACCTAGCCTCCTCTCTAGATGCCATTAGATTAGAATCACAGAGAGTGGATTTAGGAGCATGTAATTTCCAACCCCTTATTCTATTGTGTGCCCCTCATTAGAGTCAGATATTTCTGGGTTAGTTTATGTCCAAACATGACTCTAAAAGTAAAACATCAGATAAAAATCTGTCCTCATGGCTCTCAACCCCTTCCTTTCCTAGGAATAAGAAGTATAATCAGTTCTAAGAATGACCTTTGACTCTAAAGTCACTTTTTGTTGCTTAGCAAAATCCTTTACATTTCGATAATTTCTACAAGTACAAACTCTTCATGTAGAATTTGAGTCAGTGATTATATATTATATATCTATAAAAGTATAATCTATCCAAATTTTATAAAGTGGCTACTATATAAGAATATAGTGTTTTATATATACATATAAATTATATATGCTTAATAGTTAAAAAAACATTTTATTAAGCATGGTTCTAAAGATATATTAAAAATACTACAATGGATTAAAAATTCTCTGATAGGGATATGAATAACTTTCAAGGTAGTAACTTTCATCACAATTATCAAAGAGCATCTTCATAGTAATAAAGTGGTATCATGGAAATGGGATAAGGTGCCAACACATAGGGTGCTAGTATCCTAGGGGCTGTATTGGCTACCCATGTGAGACAGCCATTACTAGCCCCATTGCAGTTTAGGAAATTTAGACACAGATATGACAATTTATCCAAGGTCAACAGTAATTGGTTAAGCTGAGTGCTAAGCATAAAATTAAAGGTATTCAATTTTTAAATCAAATCTTTGTATGACTCTTGCTTCCCACTCATTATTTATCTCTAAAGTGAAAATAAACCAATTTCCCTCAGACATATCTTGAGATCTAAATGATGTACCCTCTAGCACAGCCTTGGGCATATTATTTTCTATCAAGCTGCTCAATAAATATTACTTAACTAACAACTGCCTAATACACTCTTGTGCTGAATAAAAAATTCAAATACATACATGAAATAAGAAAGAATCGCAATAGACTCTAATTTCAATCCAGAGAAACCATTAATAAATTATTTACAGATAAATGAGTTGACAAAAATGGCATTGAAATCTTTTTGTTTTCTGGTTCAGGAGATAATCACCAAAACACAGAGGAGCCTAGAGATAATCAATTATTGAAAAATAAATGAATGTCTTTGGAAAGCATTATTTGGAATCAATATTAAAAAAAAGCTCCAGAAGTAATTTCTTGAATAAAAAAGTGAGTCAATGGTTTCCTCTGTTAAAGATAAAATAATACTATTATTTCATGAGTAAGACAAAGCTAGAATGATTTGTACGAAGTATAATTAAAAATAATAAGAGCTATATTGTGAGAGAAACAGATTAAGGAAAACTAACAGAGGCCCAAAATAAATGTGTCATATGCTGGAAACAAAAATCAATCTAGGTGTTTCCTCTCACAAATCACTAGTAACAGGAATTAGGTGTGTACAAAAATCAATGGAATGCTGAAGACATGACTCTGTAAAGGGCCTCAGGCCAATAGAGAATTGATGCATTGGTAGAGCAACTACCTCATCAATATCTGCATTTCATGAATCTGGAAGCTCCAATCAAGAATGCTTACTATCCCCTCTCTTATTGCTGATGTAACTGACTTGATACCCAGAATGTTGGAATATCTATACTGAAATGATGCAAAAACAATTCCACTTTATACTTCTATGAGCTTTCTTACCACTGCAGGAAGTGACTGGTCTTATTTTTCTTTCAAAAATCTCACACATTCACAAAATTGACAGAAAGAAGACTACATCCAGAACCCTACTGGCCCAAGAGTCTTAGAAATAAAATTCAGTTCCCACTCTCTCCTATTAGGAGGGTAGAATAAGAAAACCAATCCAGAATATTCATCAGAGATAACTTTCAAATCAACGGTGATGTTTTATTATCAGGTCAATTAATATATTGATATACTGAAAGTTTTACATGTCCTTTAGTGTTCCTTGTTAGTGTAATTTATATTTGCCAATGTTTCTCAAACTTAGTTAAGAATAAGAAGAGTGACTTCACAATGATTTTTCTTTCTTGCCAAAACTTTAGGCCACAATCTTATATTGTAACAGTCAGATCCAGTAATGGTAATGTTGACCCCGAAAGTACTTGAGAAATTACAGAAAGAGGCAAATTTCACCATTTAGCAAAATGGAATTAATTACAAATCAATATATAATTTTATCACTAAATTTTGTAGTCAACTTTTTACTTTATTGTAAAATAAAACTAGAGTAAGAATACTCTGGAAGAAGGAAATAAAAACAATTCTTGATAGTTGGGATAATGTTTTAGAAAGTTAAAAAAATAAAGTCACACAGTAAACAAGAGAAGAGTAAAATAGTCAAACCCATGGTTTAAAAATGTTGACAATGTCCTTTCAAGGATTAATCTTCTAAAATTTTATTCTGTGAAGCCAATTCCCACAAACCAATATGACGCAAGTCAAACTCCAAGTTTATTTAATAACAGTCAGGCAAGAAAGAGGTAACCACTTGAGCAAGTTTTATTTTTGTCCAACCAATAGCTCTATCATGATGAAAAAAAATCCTACATGCTAATTAAATTTCAGTTGATATAGATATTATTTATGTAGTATCCTTAATGCCCTATGAAAGAAAGATATAAAAAATTGAAGTCAAAATCATATCAATCACATGAAACCTATTTTAACATGATTTTCTATGTTTAACCTAAAATGCTAACCATCCAAATGAATCAAGTTTCAAAGAGAAATGTGCTAAGATGTAGAATTTAATTAGAGGCTCTTTTGGGGCATTTACTGTTTATGTCTAATTTTAAGTTGGATTTGGAAGTTCTGGGGTTGAATTAGAATTTCTGAAGCACAGTGATCTCATTTAAAATTCCTTATTAGGTTAATAGGAAAAATTGGAATAAATCCTGTAGCCATATGAAATACACATGAGCCACAGAGACAGACTATTGCCAGGAAACTCTAAAACAAATAATGTAGATTGTGTGGATATAATTAGAATTTCATGAGAGCAAGTATTCATTTCTGGGGTCAGGCTGATTAGACTGAATGGTTCTAATATTCATTTTCTGGAAGTATTGCTGAAATCAAGCTTTCTATAAATAATATACTTTTATCTGAAGTGTTGTGTTCTCCAATCTGGGGAATAATATGAAATGACACATTTTGCCATATAATAAGATCCTTTGAAATTGACAAAAATAACTTTGGAGATTATTCCTTTGGAAACAATCTTTTGCATTATCAGTAACTATAATAATTGTTATTACAATAATTATCTTCGTTGTTTTAAATACAAGTATGGTCTGTGTCATTTAATATATTTACACTGGATGAGAAAAAGAGGCAGACATTGATCAGGGCCATCAAGAAGAAACTATTATTGTGGAAGAACTGAAAGCCTCTTCAAGTTAACATTTGCCCAAGAGTTAAGGAAAAACATTCTAAAAACAGGGTGAGAGGAGAAATCAAAGGCAGAACACGACATTCTTAGAGGATTGTTTTTTTCCAATTAAATGTCCTTGGAGTTTTAAGGAAGGAGGGAAGGAGGAGACAGAGGTTTAATTTTTCCCTGTATCAGTTATTTTCAATTACTAATAAATTAAGTTTAGCACAAAATATATTAACAAAATTGAGTCATTACATGAAGCAGTAGAGAAAAGTTATCAGTTTATGTTTTATAAGTAATCCAATCAGTGACTGAGTTTAGGGGAGTATGATATTCACAATTTCACATTATTGTTACCAAAACGTGTATAGGTCCTAAAGTAATCATAAAGGAATACAAAAGAATCTTAAAGACTAGACTCCAAAAAGGAACATGGAAATTTCATAGTATTTTAAATTAATATATTTTTCCAGTGGTCACTGTATACTTCAGAAATAGCTCTGGACTGGGAGTCATAATAACACAATGACCTCGTTCTGTTTTTTCCTAATTAATTAATTCTGTGATCTTGAGCCTGTTTTCCAGCCTCTATGGAAAATGTGTATCTAATGAAATTTGACAACATAATTCCAGACACCCCTTCAAGAACTTAGTCTTTACCTTACATAATGCAGAGCATTAAGATGGTGAAAACAGGAGGTGAAAGGAAGCCAAGTGTATGGTTGCAATAAAAGTAGGGTTAGAAAAAGGTAGATACAGGACATAAAGTTGGGATTGAGATCAGAATAAAGGAGGACAGCAGTAATATGAAGGAGTGGGAATTTCCAAGAGTTTAGGATGGTAGGTAACAAAAACAATGTCAAGAAGTAAAAATGAAATGTCACAGTCACTATGGAAAACAATATGGAGGTTCCTCAAAATATTAAGAATAGTATTATCGTACAACCCGGCAATCTCTCTTCTGAATAGCTACCCAAAAAAATCTGAAAATACATATCTATATACCCCCTTTTTCATTGCAGCATTATTCCCGGTGGCCAAGGCATAGAAACAGCCAAAGTGTCCTTTGATAGATGATTGGATAAAGAAGTTTGGTATATATACACAATGCAATACTACTCTGCCATTAGAAAAGATGAAATACTGCCATTTGCAACAACATGGATGGATCTTGAGATTATTATGCTAAGCAAAATAAGTCAGACAGAAAAAATCAAGAACCAAATGATTTCACTCATATGTGGGATGTAAAACTAAAAGCAACCAACGAACAAGACAAACAAAGAAAAACTCATACACACGGACAACAGTTAAATGATTACCAGAGGGTAAGGGAGAAGGGGAGGTGGTAGAAGAGGGAAAAGGGGGTCAAATATATGACAATAGAAGGAGAACTGACTCTGGGTGGTGAACACACAATGCAATAGACAGATGATGTATTATAGAAATGTACACTTGAAGCCTATATAATTTTACTAACCAATGTCATCCCAATAAATTTAATAAAAAAATAATGCAGTTAGAATGAATGTAGAGTAGAAATCTGAAAGCAGATACTGTATTTGAAATGTGTATCCTGGGGTAAAGCTAATTTCACTGGCCAATGTCCACAGTGCTGGTGCAACATATTAAGGTCTGTTTCTGGAACCATCTAAACTGACACTATTATGTTAAATTTGTCCATTTGGGAAAGAGACTGAAGGTAGTGTGTGAATGCTTTTCTTTAATCCTGCAGGCTTAAGAAGGCTTTCAATTCTCTAAGCCTGATTAAATAGCCTTGTTAACAGAGTCCAGAAATATCTGTATGTCCACAGAGATTGGTTTCAGTTCAAACTAGAATAA
Organism: Hipposideros armiger; assembly: GCF_001890085.2. Lineage (NCBI taxonomy): Eukaryota > Metazoa > Chordata > Mammalia > Chiroptera > Hipposideridae > Hipposideros > Hipposideros armiger. The sequence continues at coordinate 9,977 of NW_017732402.1, read as the reverse complement.
CCTACATTTATCAAAGACTTCTCTTTATTGCAAGAACTCAAATGATTAAGTTATATGAGCTTTTTTATTGTGTGTGTTAGATGCCATTGAGTCAGCTCCAACTCCTGGAGACCATATGAATAAGTGATGCCCACAATGTCCCATCCACACCAACCCTGTCAGCTCCTGTAGACTCATGGTTATAGCTATTTTTATGGAGTCAAACCATCTTATGTTTCTTCTTCCTCTTTTCCTGCTGCCTTCTATTTTTCCCAACATTATTGTCTTTTCCAAAGACCCTGCCTTCTCATGATGTACCCAAGGTAAGACAACTTCAGATATGTCATTTTTGCCTCCACTGATGCCTCAGGCTTAATTTGCTCTAAAACCCACTAGTTCGTCTTTCTGGCTGTCCAGGATACCCATAGAGCTCTCCTCCAGCACCGTGATCTAAATGAATAATTTTTTTTTAATCAGTCTTCTTCATTCTTCACTGTTCAACATTCACATCCGTACATAGTAAGGCTTGGTCTCTAATGACACGTCCTTGCTCTTGGTGATCTTTCCTAAGTGTTCCCTTGCTGATCTTCCAAGTCTCAGCCTTCTCTTGTTTTCTTGGCTGCAGGCTCCTTTTGATTTTGTGACTGAACCAAGGTAAGCAAAATCTTTAACAATTTTGATATATTCATTGTCTATGTTAAAGCTGTGTTTTTCTTCTGTAGCCATGATTTTGGTCTTCTTGTTCAAATGCACCCCTGCTTTAGCACTTCTTTCACTTTCATCAGAAATCATTTCAAATCATTGTTCCTTTCTGCCAGTAAGATGGTGTCATTCTGCATATCTTAAGTTATCAATCTTCCACTAATTTTCACTCCTTATTCTTACAATTGTAGCCCAGTTTTTTCATATGAGATATTCTGCATACAGATTAAACAAATAAAGAAATGAAATACACCCTTGTCTGACACCTTTACTTATAGGAAACCATTCCGTCTGTCCATATTATGTCTTGACAGTGGCTTCCTGTCTACAATACAGGTTACACATCAGGATGATCAAATGCTGAGGCACGCCCATTTCTCTCAAAGCAACCCATAGCTTTTCATAATCCATGCAGTCAAGGCTTTGCTATAGTTTATAAACACAGAGTAACCTTTTATTATTATATGTAGATAAAATATTACTGCATGCAAAGTTCATAGTGAGAGAAAATAAACACAAAATCATTTTTTAAAAAGAAGCTCATTGCAGAAACATACATTTTTTAAGAATCATATTGTAAACATATTTATTATGGAAGGATGACAGGGCCCTTTCTGAATGATTTCAATCAGACTTAAACAGTTAGTTGATAGTTTTTCTTTTACTACCTGGCACTTAGAGACTTGGGCTGGCCCCCTCCCATATAGCATTAATAATGAAAACTATATTAAGTTTCCTTCCCAAGGTAAATAATGTTCTTGCTTGGATGACAAAATCCCAGTGGACCTTTTACTATAGTTTACTCTACCCATGATCTTTTAAAATGTATATATTCTATTTTTTATGCATTTAGCTTGTCAAGGGTTTCCTGTGCTAAAAACGGGGCCTTTGCCAAAAGACATATTCTTGCCTCAAGCCTTGTCTACAAGGTTCTCCTATCCAAATTGGCTCAGAGAGAGGCACAGGGTATTTGTTTTTCTTTAAAAAAACAAAAATAGTTCTACAGAATGCACTTGCTCCAACACTTAGAAGCATTGCATTTATTTATATATACTAGAACATATACTACATACTTGTAGAATAAAATAAAACTTTAATGTCAATAAAGTTTTAATTTACTAAAACTTGAAAACACTTTGAAAAGATGATTTTAAGCTAATAATGCTCTTCCTATTTTCTATTCAATGCAAAGGAATATACCCCAGCTAGCTCAAATGCTTTATTCTCATTTAATACAGTACATTGATATGCTGGAGAGAATGAGAATGAAGTTTCTAAGTCTTATGGTCATTTTCATAATATTGCTAGACCTGAAAACAGCTTTTTCACTCATTAAATGCTAGAATTTTATTTCATGAAGAGATAAGTGAAGATGACAATGTTACTTTGTATTGCTGGGTTTTACCATCACTGATAAGTATTAACACCTCTACTTAAATCTACTAATTTCAGTCAACTCAAGTTAGCCAGTTTAGGTGTCTGGGCACTGAATCAGGTATTAACTCAATTGAGTTTTAAATCAATTGACTAGTCCAATCAAACAATAATTGTATTCAAACGTTATTCATTTGAATTATTCAACAAAACTGTTCTTTCAGAACCACAATTTTGTTGAAAAACAAAATGGGTCAAGAAACTGTCTGGTTTCTCTAGGCCAGGGGTCGGCAAACTGCGGCTCGCAAGCCATATGCAGCTCTCTGGGTACGTAC
>NW_017732402.1:5138-6567 GCF_001890085.2 Hipposideros armiger | reverse complement strand
ATGAATGTCCTTGTTTCGCCCTCCCGTTATGTTCTCCTTTCTTTTGTCCCCAAGGGTGATACTATTCCAAATTTTGTTTTTAGCATTTGCTTTTTTAAAAAAAATAGATTTACTACAATAAAGTAATATGATTTTGTTCTTGAACTTGACTTAAATGGTTTTATTTCTCTGTTTTTCTGTGCCTTCCTTTTTTTCATCTAAAATTCCATTTTTGAGGTTCATCTATGTTTTTCAACCTCTTGTGTGTGCATTTTAAATGACAGTCCATTGTGTGACTATGCCATAATTTACCTTCATTTATACTGAGAGATACCCCTCCAACCAAGATTTTTATTTTTTTGCTATTACAAAAAAAAAAACCCAATAAAAAATGCTGCAATAAATATTCTTTTAATTGAAAAGATATTTAAACCATTAACCTCAAAAAAAAGCAATATAAAAAACATTGACTATAAAAGCAGATCTGTATCCCCCTTTCCTAGACCCACCCCGCTATTCTTGCTGACAGGTGAAAATCTCAGCACAAATTAGTTTATGAGGAACCACTGGCCTAGAGCTAATCTTAATAGGAAACTCATCATTTTAATTTTAGTATATGCGTACACACACAACCAATGTTTATTGGATGACATGATTATTTGTTTTATGCCATGGCCCTGAAAGCACTCTCCTCCACTTTAACAATATTTCTTTTACAGGCATATATTGAACAGTGCAATTCATCATATTGGGTTATTTTGAAGCTGAGCTAACTCATGAAAATTCTTTAAATCATTAACAAACAAAGCAGCTCTTGATGTTATTCTAAAGACATACTTAATTGTTTATATCTCAAGAAAGTCATTCACGTGTGAGGGATATTCATGTACAGACCACATGTCCCAAAGGAAAAGGAAACACAGCTCTATGTTTCAATAATGTCACAATGTGGATGTTTGTCCCCTTCCTTAAAGCTGACTGCAACCCCAGTAGGTCAGCAGGCTCTCCTGACACACCTTCACATTCTTAGAGAGTAAGTGTATGAATGCTGCCAAGCTAAAGATTTACTGCTATATATGAAAAGTATTAATTAAATTCCACCAGAAAGAAAATATATAAACCATGAGAATATTTGGAATGGTTTACATTTGTGATTCTGTAGACTGAAACAGAAAAGTGCAGTGTTTATTTGATTTGCTTAGTTCATATTATTGTTGTTTCCTTTAACCCTGGATAATTAAACTTGATTATAATTTAAAATGAAATATCTGGTAAAATGTCATAATGCTGGATATACAGCACTTATGCTTTGTCTTGAGAAATAACATTTTCAAAAGGCATAGGGAGGGCAGCCGGATGAAGGAGAGGGGAAGGGATGAGACAATACAAATTGGTAATTGTAATATGGCCTCAGGGATAGAAAAAGATAGTCCAAGGAATACAATCAATA
>NW_017732402.1:2997-4093 GCF_001890085.2 Hipposideros armiger | reverse complement strand
TTTCAAAGGTACTAAGGAGGAAAAAAGAGAAAAAGTATATATTTATAGACTTTGTTATATTAAATTCTTAGTTATCATTTCTGGTTTTCTTTATTTCTTCACGTGGATTTGACTGATCATCTGGTCATAAAGATGTTTTCCTTAGTGAGAGCTACAGAGCTACCTGTCCTTAGGACCTGTCTCCACCTCTAGGCAGAACATTTGTGCCATTGCTTCTGAGCAACTGCTCCTCTTGAAGTGACACCCTGCTCTATAAATGGGTGCTTGGTGATAATAGTAGCCCTTGATCTTCTCAATTGCCTCTTACGGTTATGGACTCTTTGCCCTAAACATGAGCTGTTACAAGAGTAATTGGGGCAGAGTATTCTCAGCCTGCCACATGTTAGGTAGGGCTTGGGAGCCCCAGACATCTCAGTGCACTTGCCTGGAGTAGAACTTCTGCAAAATGGAATTGGATGAGGCTGAAGGGGGATGACAAATGCTGGTGACCAGGTAGAAAGAGTAGTTTTTGACTTGGGGTTAGGGATGGAGGGAGCCCTGCTCTCTTGGTTGTATCTGCCTAGAGGAGGGCTTCCTGAGCTGGGGTGAGGGAAGAAAGGGGGAGGCTGTGACTCAGACGTCAGCGATTCTCACTGTTCACACCAAGACTAAGTAGATTTTGTTGGATAACTCCCTCTCCATTCCTTCTTAGGGCTCTTTCAGAGACTTGAAATGGTCGTTTTCATCTGTTATGATAGTTCTACCGAGGAGAGGGACCATGCTCCTCACACGCCATTCTGGAAGTCAAGTTTCCCTATATTTCATGTGACTTGTACTAGACATAATATCATTGTTTCATATTTTTAAAACTTATCCTGACAGTCTCTGCCTTTTTATCAATCTGTTTTGACATATGTATTCAGTACAATTATTGACATATTTACATTTAGGTTTAGCATGTATTTTTGTTGGCCTCATGCACTTACCCTGTTTCCTTTTCTCTTTCCTTCTGGGTTATTTAAATATTTATTATTGTATTTACATGTATCTCATCCCTTTTTCTTTATACCTTTACATAGTTATTTTAGTGATTGATCAAAGGGATTATAATTATACT
>NW_017732402.1:0-842 GCF_001890085.2 Hipposideros armiger | reverse complement strand
AGCTGTGGATGGCTTGGGCCCCTGCTGCCTTGATGGTGCTGCCAAGAAATCCCTTTCTCTGTCTGCAGGCTTGAACTAGAGAGCAACTCCTGAAGTGCTCGCTGCATGTACCATCCCCCTTCCACATAGGAATCTACTAATATCAGGCCAAGGAATCCTGGAGGAAAAAATATATAGGTCACTTCATCATTGATTCAATATTATTTTCGATTTTGGTCTTTTCCTGAAAACATCCTGTTAACTATTTACTTTTTGGAATTCACATGTCTGCCATGTTCTGTCTAGAATTTGTAGCTTCATTGAGTGGACTGGCAGGGCAGAGTATGCTCACTCCATCTTACCCAGAACCAGAACACTACTGATAATATTTTTGATTAAATATAAATAATATTAACATTAAAATATAATTTGATAATTGGATAACCTAATATAGTTTAGACACATACTTTTTGATAATCATACTAGATATAGTTATATGCAGCTTTGAAAATGCTGATGAATAGGTCATTCTCAAGGTAGGGTATATAATAGCACCCTATAATTTATGTCATCATCCTAATGGGAAAGATCAGTGACTTTTTTTTGATATTTTTATGCCCATTTAAAGGAAAATTATCATACTGCACACTTTTGCGTTGTTGACCATCTCTGAAAACAATGAAAAATATCCTGTTCAGATGTAATTTACACATATGAGCAAAATCAAAGCACAATAAAATTTGAGAAATACTTCCTTAGATCATATCTTCAAATACCATTCTACTGAGTTTTTATAGTTTAGTCAGCAAATATTTCTTAATTTAGGTTCTAGAATCTGCTTTGAATACTTAGTTGAAAATAGG
>NW_017732401.1:477965-479840 GCF_001890085.2 Hipposideros armiger | reverse complement strand
AAAAAAAAAAAAGACTGAAAGCTACATGTATGAAAATTCGGTGGAGAAAGGACTGTTAGACTGTCTGGGAAGCCTTTGTAATTGACTAGGAAGGCTGTGGAAACCTGGGGCAGAGCTTTCCAGGCAAATGCAGTCAAGTGGAGTGCTTGCCATGTCCTGGGGACATGGTGGCCAGGATGCTGGCCCCAGGGTGGCAGGAGAAGCTGAGGTAGGCACGTGCACAGGACAAAGAAAACATGATGTGGAAAAGCCACAGGACGGCTTCGAGCAAAAGGGTGACATGTGACCTAAACATCATTTGGGCTACTGGGTAGTAGGGTAAAAGCAAAGAACAAGGGTGTAGCAACCCTTTTAGGTGAGGTGACAGCGGCTTGGTCTAGGGTGGAAGTGGTAGAAATTAAGGAGAACAGGATCTGTTTGTTTATTGAATGAGGTAAAAATGGATTTGTGGGTGAAGAAGTGCTCTGAGCTCTGGAAGAAAATTACCATTGACTTGACATGGGGAAGATGATAAGGATGGGAAATCGAGAATTTGGTTCTGGACACATTAAATTTGAGATGCCGATTCTTGATTCCATTGACTTAGGTAGGCAGACAGGTGTTTGACTTGAGAGTGGAGAGGTCTCAGCTGGAGACAGATCTCAATACATGACTTTTGAAGCCAAAACACTGGGTGAGGTCACCTAGAGGGTGGAGGTAGACTCAGTCCTCCAATAGATTTGTCAGCGTGATGAACCAGCAAAGGTAATTAACAAGAAACGGTCCCTGAGGTCCGAAAACAGAGTGGCCTGTAAATCAAGTGGACAAAGTAAGCAAAGGACGTAGTCAGCAGGGTTACCTGTTGTGAGATGGGCACTAAGGTTGGTAAACTTGAGAAGTGTTTTGAGTAGTAGGGAAGAAAGCCTGATTAAAATAGGCTGGGGAGAACGCCAAGTTCACAGGCAGCATATTGCCCATGAAATGTCAATACAAGTACGGTATTGATTACACGTGAAAAAAAAAAAAGACTGAAAGCCTTCTAAACTATTAACACTTGACTCTAACNCGTAGTCAGCAGGGTTACCTGTTGTGAGATGGGCACTAAGGTTGGTAAACTTGAGAAGTGTTTTGAGTAGTAGGGAAGAAAGCCTGATTAAAATAGGCTGGGGAGAACGCCAAGTTCACAGGCAGCATATTGCCCATGAAATGTCAATACAAGTACGGTATTGATTACACGTGAAAAAAAAAAAAGACTGAAAGCCTTCTAAACTATTAACACTTGACTCTAACTTAATTGGGGAAATTGTCATATCTAAAGAAAGTCAATCGTAAGTGGGATGACCACCACAGAGGCCTGCAAAAAGCCGAGGCACAGAGGCTAATTTAGTCCCTGCTTCACTAAGGAAGAGAAAGAAAGCCCTTGTCCAAGAGTGGGGCATCTCTTGTAAACAGTGTCTATATCAACATGGTGGAGAAGGAGTTTTCAGACATTCAGGACCTGGGGCCACAAAGCAGGGATTGGCTAGCCCACTGGCCAAACCCTGTTTTTGTTTTTGCCCAAAGTTTTATTGGACCACAGGCTTGTCCATTCATTTACCCATTGTCTATGGTTGCTTTTGCCCTATAATGGCAAAATTGTGTAGTCTTGACAAAGGCCATATGGAGCACAAAGCCTAAACTATTTACTATCTGGCTGTTTACAGGAAAAAGTTTGTGAACCCCCACCCTAAAACATTTGAATCATATAACTCCCCCTTGCTCTGATTCAGTGCTCACTAAGCAAACTTCTGATTATATTTTGGCTTCCTGTATAGTATACCAAAGGAGAGAATGCCTTGGACATTTGTTATTTCTCGCTGTATTTGCATTCTAGGTTTTTTTGGAGGGTTTTTTTTT